>NC_062217.1:93676012-93765090 GCF_902686445.1 Sciurus carolinensis
CATTAGTGCAGAGAATTATAATAATATAAGTTCAATTTCTTGAGCACATACTGGTGCTAGTTTGACAGAATTACCTTCATTTGCTTATTAAATTCTTACAATAACTTATTAAAGTAGCTGCTATTTTAATAATAATTTTACAGTTGTGTAAAACAAGGGGAATTGAGTAGTTTTCCTAGAGGGTCACTCAACTAACAAAAATACAGAGCAGAGATAAACCTGATTCTGTCTCATTCCAACAGAGAACTGTAACTTCTCTGCTTTTATGTGTTCATTTACAAATGGTCACCAGTTTATGATGGTTTGACTTGCTGTTTTCAAACTTACCATGTACAAAATTGATATGTATTCAACATAAATTATATTTCAAATTTTGAATTTTGATCTTTTCCTAGGCCAGCAATATGTTATATAACACTCTTTGAAGATGCTGGGCAGTGGTGGCAAACAGCTCCCAGGTTGTATGCTATCACGTGGATAAAAGATCCATACTACACAGTGCACTGTGTTGTTAAGCTATGGTGTTTGGTAGGTAAGGTGTATTAAATGTACTTTTTAAAATCTTATGTAATTTTTCTTATCAGTACATAATCCCATGCTAAGTTGAGTAGCATCTGTAAACATAGGCTCTGCATATGGCTTATAAAGAGGCAGAATTTGTCATGATTAATGGAGCCTCATCTCTTCCAAGGAGGAAGTGGAGGTAAGCATAAATGGGCACTCATGAGTTCCTTACAACCTCTATCCCAAACTCCAGCCTCTCCTCACTGGATAGCATTGGCAAACTACAATGTTAGAATCAGCTTAACACACTTCGTTCAACTCCCAAATTCATCAGGGAGAGTTTGCAGGAAGAACCAGGATGGACAATGCAGAAACATCACCATAATTCAGTGGCTGCCTGGAGTTTAAGTTCTGGTTCTGTCTCTTGGTTACTTGTGTGACTCTGGGTCGGTTACATAATCTATTGTGCCTCAGTTTCATCATCTGTAAAACGGTGACTATTGGGTTGCTAGAGGCTTTAACTGATTTAAAATATTTAGAATAACACAACAAATAACTGGTTTTTAACTACAAATCTTTCCAAAATTCTCTGTTCTTAAGCAAACCTTTTCTTATAAAATTTTTTCTCCTTTTGTATTTCAAAGCTTCCTCTCCCTCAAGTCTGCTATTGCCAGATTTAGCAAAAGACGAAGCCAAAAATAAACAGAGAGATGCAGGATGCTCTGTTAAATTTGGAATCATGATAACAGTGAATAATTTCTTTAGTACAAGCATAGCCTAAACTAGAACTTCAAAAAACCTATTTGTTGCTTATTCAACATTCAAATCTAACAGAGAATCCCATACTTCATCTGGGAAAACTACCTACACATCACACTCTCCTTTTTCATTCTGAAACTCTTGAATTATGAATTTTTTTCCCTTAAACATGACTTTAGCTGTCACTTGAAAGTAGTGACAGGAGAGACAATGCAAGACCAGCATGGTAAGCATCTGTCAATAAGCGACTTGCCTCTGAGTCTTTGCAGGTATTTTGCTTACTCTTATTTTTCCCTTCTGAAAGACTGTGCAGTTACAGTTCCCCTTTAATAACCACCATCCCAGGCTTTTGCATGCTTGGTTCTTCATTCTACAATTCAGGTCTTATTAATGCCATGCTGTTTCCATTCATAAACTGTTCTTTAGGCCAAGGAGAATCTGAATATTAATTTTTATTCCTGGAAAAAGTTCCTATTCTCATTTAACTTGATGTTTTACTCGACAGAGGAAGGATCATGAACCTTAGTGGGTGCAAAAGAGGCTTTTTGGGTACCCCAGTGGAATCAATTCCTTTACACCCAGAGAAAACCCTTTCCAACAATGAGGAAATCCAACATCCTTGGACATATGAGGAACCAGGAATGACTTAACAAAATGTAGGCTCCATCTTAGCATTTCCACCCTAAGGAACAACCCCAGCAGCTCTGAGCAAGATCCATCTTACCCTTTGTATTTTTAGGTTTTTGTCTTCTTTCCAAAAATTAGAGGTAAAAGAATGAACCTCTTTTAGAGACAACCCCAGTAATTCAAACAAATTTTGATAAAGTACTCTATTTACATTAAGTCACATGCAGTCCCTTCTCTGCAGACATGTATCTTGTACCTGTGCTTTTAGCATGCCTTCTCCCATAGGGGATTCTGTTGATGCCGAGTATGTACCCATCTGCAGTGGTAACTTCATACTCTTCACTGGGGTAGCCGTTGTAGGTGATGATTTCACTCTGCCCAGGGAAAAGACAGATGTCCACTATACCTCTTCTCTGAAGGATATCAAAAGAAACTAGAACAAAGCACCTGGTGCATGCTTATTGGGGTGAAGTATGTAAAATCCACAGCCATAGGCAACTGTGGCATGTAAAATTAATCTACCTTATAAAATGTTGACAAAAAATAAGTAGTCAGGCATGGTGGTATCCACCTGTAATCCCAGCTACTTGGGAGGCTGAGGCAGGAGGATTATAAATTCAAGGCCAATCTGAGCAACTTAGTGAGACCCTGCCAAAAAATAAATAAAATAAAATAAAATGGGCTGGGGATGTGGCTCACTGGTAGAGCATTCCTAGGTTCAATACCCTGTACCTCAAAAAATAAAAATAAAAATAAAAGCAAAACAAAAGAAACAAGTAGAATGTTAGATAATATCTCTTGTGGGCAAACTATTTTGGGGGGTGATATTTAGCATTGATATGTTTTTTCTGACAAAGCTATATTTTCAAGTCACTTGTCATTAGAACCCTCTCTTGGTTTAAAAATGGTAAAACTATAGACCAGTAGCAGGTACTCATATATATCACCCAAATGGTTAATTTAACCCAAATGGTTAATATTAACCCAAATGGTTAATATTCTGAAAGTATAAATTCAGAAGAAGAGTTGTTGTATATAAAAGGTACAATACAATTCTGCTTTGCATTACTAGTGGAAAATATTACTTATTCAACTAAAGGAGCAGATCCACCTAATTTGACTCTTCCAGAGTTGTTTAAAACTATCTACCTGCTTTTCTTATCAGAGATTTTCTGCTATAGCAGGACCTTTCATAATTCCACCATACATTAATCCTGCTTTATTTGATGTTCTTAGGAATCGCTCTTACTTACAGTGTTCATCCATACTTCAGGATTCACTTCATTTTCCAAATCCAAGAATCCACCAGCATTTAATGTTCCACAAATCAAACAAACTGTTGTTAAAAACAGCCACATTGCAGGAATGCCTGACATAAAACATTTAATAGTCACAGATTTATTTCAGCCATCAATCTTGACTTGTGAAATAAAAACAGTGCCCTAATGAAAACCGGAGTAACACCCTGAGAAAGTTGATGTTTGGAAGACAACAGATAAATTGAACTAACTCGGAGTACTATTAATCTACTTTTGCACATAGAAACTGTCTTGACATAGTCCAGTTCTTGAAAGAGAATGAATTTAATTTAGTATAGAGGATTTTTTTTGCTTCTATTTTAATCAAGCTTTTTCAGTTATTTTAAGATATTGTTCATCTGTGAGATACCTGAATTCCTCATGGTTTAGAGGACAAGTTTTCATATCACAGCACGGTGAAAGTAGAGGAAGGAGTCTCTAAGGTAGCCCAGCATCCCACAAACAGTCAAGAAACTGGAAATGATGAAACTTGCCAACAAACAAGCTTACAATCAGTTTCTAGTGCTGTGACTGTGTCTTATGTGGACATCCAAAGGCGTATCTTGCATATGCCCATGTGTGCCTCACTTTGTTGCTATGGTTCAAAACCAGTTTCAATGGCAGGCTGACACCAGTAGGAGAGTAGCGTGTTCATCAGCTGAGTGCTGCTTCAATCAGTTGACCTGAACCCAAAATCCAGCCTCACCACAAACAAGATTTCTGACCTTGGGCAAGTTATTTTGTAGCTCTGTCTTTAGGTTTGTTAGTAACATAAGAATAATAATGTAAGCTACCTCATAGTGTTACAGGGAGGACTAAGTGACATAGTATATATAACACACCCATTGCGGTGTGTAAGTCCTTAGTAAAGTTTCACTGTTTTTTTTAACTCTAAGAATGAGCAAAGGACTAATACCAGAGCGCTTTTACTGTAACAAAAGCATGTCTGACTTATAAAAAACACAGTTTACTTTTGAAGCAAATAACTTTGCATACATTTGCTATCTAGATTAAGATGATTTTATATTTGTAAATGTTATATAATCTTAACACTGCTTTGAAACTATTAGTAGCTAATGTTTATTAAGAGCTTACCTTATGTTAGGCATTGTCCTCAGTGCTTCATAAGTTATTTAAACCTAGAAAAACTCCATGAAGTTGGTGCCAATATTAGCTTCATTTTATCAATTAAAAAAGAAGCAAAGGCTTGGAGAGTTTGAATTTCTGTTCAAGAGCACAGAGCAAGCAGGTGACAGGTCTAGGATGGGCAGGTATGCGGCCTCATAGAAGAGCCCTTGATCTCCATCTTACCTACTTAGGTGAGCTTCACCTGCTCCCAAGGACTCCTGATTGATTAGGAACTTCTGAATTTTTGCATTTGACATCAGGCTGACAAGTAAGATATGGTTGCAATAACAGTTAGAAACTGGGGAGATGAGAAACAGGAAGCTTGTGGAAATGAGGAAACCTTGGACTGTGCCACACCTAAGGCGTCTCCTTGGCACACCAAATGTCATGATGCACTTTGCAGATTGGGTAATTGTGGTCTACTTGATGCCAAGTAACAACTTTAGCTGAATCATTCATATTTCCACCGTGGATCTGTCCTCGTGGGGAGTGTTCAGTAACATTTTTAAAACAGTGCATGGAATGGGGAAGTAGATCAGAATCCTAATGGAAAAAATCAGAGATAATAGTATGTCCCCACAAACCCCACAACCTAACGGTGAGGATCCAAGGAAGCAATGGGTGTGAAAGTATAGTGTCGACCATGTAGTTTGCAGGAATATGCATGACTGTAACTCAGCAGAGAATATGAAGCAATTCGGTTGGTGATGCTTGAGACTGGAGGAGTTTGGAGCTAGAAGTGTGGTAGGAAACTGACTCACATGCCAAAGGTATTTGGCCTATTGTCAACTTTGGCAGCAACTGCCGTGTTTGCTGACCCAGAAACCATTTAACTACTGCTTTAAACAAAGTAGGAATGGAAGCCTGAAAAAATAATGAAGACAATTTAGCTCTAAACTCTACATGAAATATCACATAATGGAGGCACATGTGCTCAATTTTCTACTTTTTTACATACCCATAGAGACTAAACATGAACTCAGTCTCTTTCATCTCAGCATGAAGGATAGGGGAAATTAAGTTACTACCCAGCATGATACAGGAGTTTCACTTCTTTTCATTTGAACTCATTCTCAAATCCTTTCAGAAACAAAGGTATTATCAGTGTTTGTCCAAATCCTAAGATCTATTTCAGTTAAGTGAGAAATTCCATCCTACTTAAATATGGAGCAAAAGGAAGATCACAACATGTTGAAACAGGGAAAAGTTGTGCACTACTTGATACTCATTCAGTCTTTGATGAAAGGTTCAACTATGTTTTGCTCGTATTGATTGTATGATGGCAGAGATGTGTGGATTTGCTTGAAATTGCTCATAGTTTTTGATTTTAAAATGACCCTTTCTGACAAAACTTGAATGGACTCTAGAGAGTTCTAAGAAGCATATTATTATTATTTTGTTGATTTGTTGCCATAACTTAATGTGGAAATAGCATGAGTATAGTCGAATTTCTCAGGTCTTTACAGATTATAGACTAGCTCAAATCTCAAAAAATTTCTGTATTGTTGATTCCTCATATTCTTCCCCCATTTTGAGGGTTAGCTTAAAATCTGAGGAATTCTTCCAATTCTCTTGCTTGTATAGAAACAAAGTCATATCAAATAAATGACACTAAACTTTCTGGCAAAGTTTCATTATTCTTCTTATATAAGCTTGCAATTTTAATAAGCATTCCACATATTGAATATTATATACTATTATACATGGTAGTACATGTATGTGTGAAGCACAGTAATGCATATTCATATTATAATATACCTGCTATAATAGTAAGACTATATATAATTATTATATAGTTCAAATATTCATGTTGACATTGATTCAGATGAAAATTGAAACTTCTTCCTTAGCCCTGTGGAATACAAAATGATAGCCTCTATTCTATTCATCTATTATTTCCTTTTTTTCCCTCATAAAATTAGATGATATAAGAACTAGAAAGATACATGGGCAAAATATATATTGAGGGGCAATCTTTTGGACAAACTGATATTTCTGATATCTTAATTCAAGAATCCTGCCACAGTCTGACAAAGTATTTAATGACCACTGCCCATTGAATTATCAAGATGGCTGAAAATGCATGGCTGGACATGGATCTCTGACTGTGAAAATGGTTCTCACTTAATTCAAAACATGTTTGCTATAGCAATGTTTTGTCTTTTTGCTTGTTTGTTTGATTGCTTCTTTATCCCCAAAGACTGTTTTTTATCTTAACATACAACTTTGTGCAAAAGGGCGTATAATTTCCCCTTAAATATAACTCCAAGTTTAAAGACTTAAGCAACAAACAACAAAATAGAAAGTAATGAGAATTTTCAAAAAATAAATAGTTTAAAAGTTTATATCTTTGAGACAAATTTTGCCCTAGAGTAAGACTTTGCAGGAATAGGAGCCTGGAATTTGTCTCTTGCCCACTAGATAATTAACTCATTTTTATATCCTAAAATTCAAGGAGAGCTCAATAGAACCATGAGAGAGAGATGTAAGACAGAAAGAGAGAGACATGATTAAAATAGCACATTCTGACTTGTGGGAAAATACTTTAAATTTACATGTTAAAATTTTATTTCCTTACCCATAAAGCTAAATTGGCAATATCCATGATATCTATAAGAAATGGTTGCTTTTGAGATTCCCAGTTAGATTGTAACATGATTTCTTTAGTGTTGGTGACAATTATCTTCATTTAATATCACTAAACTACACCAATCTTCAAAACAGCATAGTGATGATAAAGAGGCAGAAGACAGAGATGGCAAAAAGGTAAATAACCAAAATATTAAAGGTTTCTGAAGAGATCATAAAAAACTAGTTGAACATATACCCATCCCAATACAAAATGGTTAAGGGAAAATAACTTACATTTAAGGAGAAGTTTTTACCCAAAATGCTGGTGGCTGCCCTTGATGACATCCATGTCCCTGAGTGGCAGAATCAGGATTGTATTTA
Source organism: Sciurus carolinensis (assembly GCF_902686445.1). Lineage (NCBI taxonomy): Eukaryota > Metazoa > Chordata > Mammalia > Rodentia > Sciuridae > Sciurus > Sciurus carolinensis. The sequence continues at coordinate 93,683,281 of NC_062217.1, forward strand.
TGGAAAGGTCAAAGCTTTGAGAGAACAAAGAGGAAGGACCATACCATTGAAGGGGGGGAGGAGATGGTATAATTTCCAGCTTGCCTCACATGCACCACTTATGCATGGTATTCTCTACAACTCGTTTTGCATTTGAATTTCCGTAGGAGGTATATTCAAATGGAGATTCTTTTTTCAAAAACACACAGAACACTTAGCCAGGAATTCAAGTTGGATCTAGTTTTAGATATAGGCTCATCCAATTTTATGGGTAAATGAAATTGTGACTGGAATGTACAAAGAGGTAACACTGGCTATTTTGAAATATGCACCTGTGTCTATCCCAAGTTCATATTCTATTTTGTGCAATTACTGTTAAATCACCTTCAAATCTCACCAGCATCTCTGAAAATAAGTGGTTTTTAGTGTCGGAGGATCTTCATTTCATTCCCCTTGCCATCATCATCACCATCAAAGTTTTTAATAAGTGAATAAGTGAATGAATGGATTTATCTAGAAGTCCAGAGAATGTAGCCTAGTGACTGAAGAATCGAGTAAGTACTCTGTGTCAGTTTTACTTTGATATGCTACTAGCTTGACTATGAATTCTTCTGAATCTCTCTGCTCTTAAGTGTTTCAAAGAAAAATGTTCTTAATTATCTAACAAATCTTAGAGGAGAGAGAAAATTTATGGGGAAAAATTGATTTTGCTTTATGTTTGAACTAAATTAGGCACTTTATTAATCATAAATTGCATAGCATACTAATAAATGAAAAATTGAAACTTGACAGCAGTTGTTTTCCCCCCTATTCAGTCTCCAAATTACCCTCAAACCTGGTAAATGCTATGGCACAATCTAACATCTTTCACACCATCTGTATTCCCTCATTTCTGCATACATTGAAAAAAAAATCTTTCAAGTGCAGAATTATTCAAGTTCTTCTACAAATAATCAGATGCTTTAGGAGAGAATTTCCAAAGTGAACTACATATGCAATTTTTTTCTATTAATCACATTTTTTAAAAAATCTAAAGAAATAGGTGACATAGGTTTTAATAATTGATTTAAACCAATATAATTTAATGAAATTTAAATTATTAATAGATTTATAATTTATATAAAATAAAATTTTATGAATTTATAAAAATAAAATTATTTGAACCAATATATTAAATAAATTATTATTCAAAGTGTAATCAATATTATCATTGAGGAGATACTTTCCATTATTTTTTCACCTCAGTTTTTGAAATCTGCACATCTCAGAAGTAGTCACTTGGTAGCCATATCTGACTGTGTAGCTGTGTTTTAGTATAGCTCTGAATAATCAGTCTTCTGCTCTTGTTTTTCTTTCCCCCTCAAACTTTTCTTTAACCAGATTCTCAATTTTTCATATAGTACTCCTGCTGAATATTTAATTTCATATTGTATGTTTAACAAGATTTGAAATGTCTCCCTATGGAATTTCCTACCCTCCAAATCATTGAACACATATTCTCAAGTGCTTGGCTTCTGTTCTCCAACTGAGATTTGAGTCTTAATCCCCAAGAAATAAAGGTGAAGGATGTGGAAAATGACAACCTTCCAAGACAGTGTGACCTGGGAGGAGAGAGAGAGAAAGAAGGCAAAACATTCATCCCTTCCAATAAATCCTTTCCCAGAGACAAGACAATCCCTGGGAAGAAGGCAAACATCAATCTTAGAATGGCATTCCCTGGGAAGAGGACAAATATTGATCCTTTCTCAGTAAATTCTTTCCCAGTGATAATGAAGTCACAAGTAAATCCTGTCCTAGTGACAATACAATGACCTCAGAAGGGCAAGATAAGCACTGGGCCTGAGCTCTGGGCCCTCCATCTTTACCCAGTAAAAACAAGTTTCAAAATTTTACAACCTTTTTCCTAAATGCCCAAACTGACACATTCTGTTGAAGTGATTAAGTCACCCCTCAGTGTAACCTATAAAGACCCAGATGCTTTTTGTAAAAAAAGAGGCCATTTTCTACCCAGAATTTGAGCCCCTCCAACGCCTGACTCCAACTGCTGAATAAAAGGCATTGCTGATCCGTGAAGTCTGCTCCCTTCCCAGTTATTTTTGCTTTCATGATGGTGCTGAAACCCTTTTGGTTATTTTTGCTTACAAAAGGCATTTACACAAATCCCTAGCTATAATCTTACCAAAAACAATATACCCTCTACTGTTCTAAAAAGATAGCTTGTTATAGTGACTCCACTCAAACATGTTAAATTATTATGTAGTTTTTAAATGATTTAACATTTCCAGATAAAGGGTGACTGATATGATTATGCCAACATCCATGCATTTGAAAGTTTTCCAGATTTAATTCTTTTGAGAGTGTTGATTGAAGAAGCAATAATGACTCTACAGACATAACAGCTTTCTGGAAGGTTTTGTTTTGAGACTATGGATATCAGTACAAATTCACAGATTGTCCATAAAAGAGGACTGAGTTTCCTTATATAGAACTGAGAAATATTTGTTGTTGACTAGTTTTGTGTTTTCAGATAGCTGTGCAATAACCTGGGCTGCCTTTCTCCTTGCCGGGACCACCCCAGACTTCTCAGTACTCCCTGCCCAGTCACTTTTCATGCTGCTGCCGTCATCATTATGTTTAACTGAACATCAGATTGTGTTTTAAGCACTCTTGAGATTGAAGTCCTTCAATGTGACTAGGAAGGCCTAAAACCCAGGCTCTGCCTACCTCTTCAAGTTCATCTTGCCTCACCTCCCCTGGCTTCCTTAATTTTCTCCATTAAACCTAGCTTCTTGCCACCAGAGCTAGTAGTTCGCTGCAGATGTTACAGATCTCAACTGAAATGTTCTGTCCTCAGTGATGTCTACCCGAGGGGACATTTCTTCTAGGAAGATTCATCACAATTATAGTTAAAGATTTAAGTATTTGAGTGAATATCTGTAGAGTGTCTTGTCTGCCTTTTCTATTACTCTAAGTTCTACTTGGACAAGAAAAGAGTCTACCTTATTGTTCCTTTTGTTCTGACTGTCTAGCTAGTTCATGATACATTCTTGCAACATTATGGCATAAAAGATTAAGAGCTTAGGTATCTAAAGTCAAGATGCTAGAGTTCAGAGAATAGGTCAAGTTGCCCAATATCTATAAACTTCAGTTTCCTAAGCTAACAGAAAAAATCCAAGTAGTACCATTTTGTAAGGCTGTAATGAAGACTAAATGAGATAGTTCATGTACAGTGCTCAGAATGTTCTTCTTATTTAAAAGATTTTGTGAACTTGAATGATTATGGAGGTGATAGTTTTTGGCAAACCATATATTTCCTGTTTGTTGGTTGTTTTCATACATACCAAACAACATTTTCATAGTAGAACTTTCCATATGTTTTATTACAGGTAAAAAATGCACCAGTCTGGGTCAAAAACTGAAAAAAAATTATGATAATAATTTTGATGGCATGTTTTTTATCTAAATTATAAATATATGTTTTGGTCTTATGTTCAGCAACTTCTTATAAATTTCAGTTGCATGACTCAGCATATCTAAGTACAGTCATTTCTGGAATGATGACAAGACTGGGTGTCAGAATGTGCCAGTATGATATGCCATAGACACCACAGAGGTGCCTCCCTATGAATCTTTTGGTACCTGCCCACCAGTCTTCCTTCTCAAGGCTCAGACCTAATTTAACAAGATCACATCTATAGCCCCTTTATTTATACCAAGAAAATCTTGAGAAATGAGTCTTAGCCAAATGTACATTAATTTCAGTTTCTACATGATTCAAACAAGTGCTTCATAAAAGAAAGGACAATCCCAGTCTTAATCTTTTGTTGATCACTGACTCTACCTGGGTGATGGTGTTTGCAAATGTGATAATAGATAGATAGAGCCACTGCCTTCCAGAAGCTAGGCTCCCACCTCAGTTCATTTGGAACCCAGACCATCTCACATTCTTTGCTCTTTTATTTGTCTGTACATACCCTGACACTTCCTTCACTACTTTGGTCATTCTCTTCCTCCTCTGAAATGTCTTTTCTGACCCTTCTGTCTTCCATGGTCTTCTCATGCTTTGAGATTCAACAACACCCCATACCTAACATTCGTGGAGCATTTCATGTCTGTTATATCCTGTTACCCTTCACACATATGTGATTATATCCATACCAAATTCACAACCTTGAGAACATATAGAAAAGCTCTTGGAAACTAGAACAGACAGTTATTTGCTATTTGACTTTGAGAACTTTACTCAATGATTTTTGGGTCTTCATTGTAACAAAACAATACTAATGTCTAACTTATAAATGATTGTGAGGACTAAGGGAGATAATATGTATCTCATATGAACTTGATACATAGCAGGGGCTTAACAAATAGGAATCCTCTATCTGCTTCCACACCCCCATACCTCTTCTCTTCCTCTTCCCATAGTAGATAGCACAACTGGATAAAATATGAGAATTAATAGAGAATAATGGGTTGAAAATACTATTATACAGGCAAAAATACACTGTGAAAGGCAGGATAGGATCATGATTAGTCAGGAGAGTGTCACAGTTAGTCAAGAGTGCTTGTTCTGTAATAGGACAGCTTTTGGGTTCATAACTTTCCAGACATTCAGTCTCCTCAGATGTAAAATGGGTGAGACATAGAATTCATCTTCTACATACTATGAAAATCACATGAGATAATGCACAGAGAACACTTAGCAATGAACCTGACAACTTTTAAGGGCTTACAAATATTAAGTAGAGATGGTTTCTGTTAATATTATCAAAATAAAATATGTCCATGTCTCAAGAAAGCAAAGAAACAAATTTTGTGATTATGACTTTATATGCCACTAAAATCTTCATATATTTTATTCCTTGCAAATCAAGAAGTTTATTTTTCCATACAGGATTATGCTCATGATGAATAAAACTGTAAGTTGTCATCTTTATTTATTATTTTAAGTAATAATTTTTATTATCCTCTTTTCATTAACTGACATTGTGCTAAATTCTTTCAATGCATTCTCTCACAGCAATACAATGATAGTGATATTAACATAATCTCCATTTTACATATGGGGAAAATGTGAACTACAATGTCAAGATCTAAAAGACAATAAGAGCCAAGACAATAGGGGCTGTATGTTTAGGTGCTATGCTATTCTAAACTGCTTCATGTACATCTTTATAACAATGTATGAGGTAGGCTGAAGTGTAAGTCTCTATTTTATAGAAAAGGACATTACAAGAATTTTTTAAAAATCAACTTTTCCAGAGATACCCAATGTGAAGTAGATCTGCTTCTGAGATCCCCATCATTTAAACACACTAACATGAACATCCATTCCGTAGCAATTCCACGTTGCATCTCAACTAATAAAAAGGAAAGGCAATTATGCCTGAGAAAGCACTTTGAAAAGAACATGAAGTGCCATAGAAAGAAGAGGGTTTTTTGTTGTGATGATCTTTATCGTTACTGGTAGTGCTCACAATGTCCTAGAGGGGAAGCCCTTACAGAGAACTGGTTCATTTCAAAACCTAAATGTGTCTACCTGGCACCATCTTAGGGAACAGGATACAACAGTTATAACCCACAAATAAAGAGCCAAGCCTGGAAGATGGAACACAAAAGGTGTGATAATGTTCAGCCTTAGGTAAGAAGTCTCAGATATGAAAATAAGGCACAGGTCTTATCTTACAGGATACGGTGACTCCTCAAAACTGCAGATTCCGCTTTATTAAAAGGTGAAGTGTGTTTTGTTGAGGTTTGGGTGATTCTCCAGCATCACAGGGCAACATCATTGAGGGACTGACGTTGGGTAGGGTCAAGTAGATGGTGGCTGGCTTCTACCTTTGGTGGTGTTGCTATGGAAAAAGTCATCATGACACATCTGTTGACAGGTTTTTGCAACGAACACTACCAGGCCAGCAGCCCTGGCCCTGTTCTCTGCCAACCTGTTTTGACTCAGAACTTGTGTAACCTGTTTTACATATGTATCTACACTCCTATTTTGTCCCAACATTACCTATTTCATTCCTGGCCCCTGTTGTTGGTTCAGCCACTCCCCTTCAGTCTCTAGCTCTTGTGACACTAATTTTGTCTTAGTCTCTCTATTAACTATAATCTATTCTAAATTATGTCCTTGCTCATTGTACAGATCCGCAGAAATTTTCACAACACCAGGTGCTCTGATTAGGGTACTCTTCCCTGATTACCCTTTCTTGATTAGGGTACTCTGGACATTCTCACTTGTATCTTCAGAGCAACAAGAGAAGGACATGTTAAGAGCCTGGGACTTGGATACAAATAACTCTGGGTTCAAGACCCATATTTTTTACTAATTCTTAAATTTTATCTGAATGACAGTATCATGTCTTTGTCACTGAAATGCTAAATAGTTTTAGTTATTTTTATTGCTACCCTCCTGGGGTCAACATCTTTGCAGGGATTAAAAGACACACTGTCACTGTGGAGACATCTGACTGCTCAATCTCTTCATAAAGCTGTATTATGGTAGAATTCAAAACTGGTTCAGTGTGAAAAGTTTTCTCCCTTCTAGAAGCTGTTTGTGTTCAGATCCCTGAACATGGAGTGCATAATCAAATTAAAAATATTAAATTGATATGGGTGGTGACAGTGATGGTAATGTACCATGAAATTCCTATTAAAAATGAATTACTAATTGAAAAGGAATTTTCCCAAGATACAGCAATAGAAATAAAATTCTACTTAATTGAGATATGCAATGTTGGGACTTAATTTTAATTTGACTCCATTTGGTTTAAGGTAAACAGTGTGGGCAAATCCTGTCAAGGAGATGTGTGAGAAGACATGATACAAATCTGTTTGAATGGAAGATGTGCATTCCTGGTTAGGAAGCAGAGACAATTATCTTTGTAAAAACAGGAAGAGTCAGATTATGGGAAAGTCTTGAAAGACAGGCGGAGAGGTTAGGATTTGATGGAATAAAAGAAAAAGCAGAGAGTCATTGCATTGCATTGTTCTAAATTCTTTCAATGTATTATCCCACAGAAATCTAATAATAGTGATACTAACACTATCTCCACTTTGCAGATGGGAAAAACAGGGACCAGTACTACATCTTTGTGAAAACACTGTTTCAGGATATTAGAGGAAGTTAGATGAGTAGAAAAACTTGGGATTAGAGATATTGGAGAAGAAGCAGAAAGTCTTTGTAAAGAAATAAAGATTGGTGTAGTAGAAGTACTATAATGGACAAGTATTTGGGAAATACAATTCTAATCCTATTTTATTCATGAACTTAGATAATGTGGATAAGTCACCAAACTCTATGACTGCATAGGCTTATATCTAAAATTAAAGGGTTGACTTGCATAAGAATTTTCTGTAGCATAATAATAGTAAGAAATACAATTTTAGATGAAAATAAACTTAAAATTATAATAGGCATGTATTAATTTTTTATAGTTACCTTCCAGGTGTCAAGTTATACTGGTAAGGCATAGCTGAGTGTTATAACTTTTTAAAAGCATCTTGACTTTTGTTTCTGATCTTTAGGGAATAATAGACTCTGAAATTATCATCCCACCATAAAAACTAGACATTGAAATCAAGATAATAAATAAAATAAAAGATAATTTTCAGACATTGGACATCAGGCAGTATAAGACTGTGATCCCAGAGAGGAAGACAAGCAAAACATGTGCCATGAAGACCTTGATTTTCTCCCTTGATGGCAGCAGAGGAAGGAGAACCCAAAAAGCTCAGTGCTCTGGTTAATTTAAGGAGGTCAGAACTCGAGAAGATGAGAACAACACAATTTTTGGGTCAGAATGCTAGAAAAAAAAAGTGGGGGAGCAATGCAGAGAAAGAGCTCCAGAAACATGGAGAGGCATGCCCTTCAGTCTTGGGCTAAATTATAATTTGCACCTTCAAAGATAAAATACACAAGGGTGAATGAAATGAAACTTTCAGAGAAAGAGCATTACCAAGGATCTCCACACAGAACAATTCCTAGCATGTGAATAGTGCACATAGGGATGAATTTGAATTCCTGTGAGCCAAAATAGACTTTTGCTTACAAGGGGCATTGAGTAGAATCTTCAGAAGGTACATGCCTTTGGAATAGGGCATAAGTCCTCAGAGCAGAAGGAATGCTAGACCTGCCCTTGAAGAGATAAAAACAAGTGTCAGAATGATCAAACCTGTCTGCAAATAGATTGCTTTACTGTCCAACAATTTCCAATCATCTTGAAAGGAATAAAAGAAAATCTAGCACTCTGCAATGCAAAATTCAATGTCTAGCATCCAATAAAATTTTTTTAAGGACCATAACAAAAAAAAAATCATAGAAAACACTCTGTAACAAAGATAATTGCGTAAGAAGAAATTATTTTTAAATAATGCTAAAACATGGCTGGGCTATACTCAAGGATTTAAAGAAAAAAATGAAATATGGAGAAGAAAAACAGAAGATATAAAACTCACCCAAATGGAATTTCTAGAGATGACAAACACGGAATTTAAAATACAAAGACCAACATATGTAATTATAGCAGTTTAAGCGTTGTGAAAGAAAAAAACCTGCAAATGCAAAGACATGAGAGCAGAAACCCTCTAGAATGAAGCACCCAGAAGAAAAACACAGGAGAAAACACTCAATTTCAGTGACTTTGGGATTAGCATACAGTGCTCTAACATTCATATAATTAGAAATTCAGAAAAAAGTGGAAATATAAAAACTATTTCAGGAAATAATACCCCCCAAATTTCCAAATTTGATGAAAACTATAAATTCACAGGTCCAAGAAACTCAGCAAACTCTAAGAAGGGAACAAAAACCATACCAAGGCTCTCCCAAATCAAATTGGTGAAAACCATTGATAAACAGAAACTCTTAAAAGCAGACAAGGGGGAAGAAAAAGATGCATTACATTCAAAGAAACAAAGATAAGAGACCATAGATGAATCAGAAATGATTCATGTCAGAAGACGATGAACATTTTTAAAGTCCTGAAAAAAAAAAAAAAACAACTATGAAACATGTCAATCTAAAATTCTGTTCTTTTAAAAACGTTCTTTTAGAAATGAAGGCCAAAAAAGACTTTTTCAGGGAGATGCTGCAGATTCACGACCTGGAGCATTGGAGGTGGTAAATAATAGCTCTTCAAGTCTGCAATAAAAAAAAAAAAAAAATGGCCTCCAATAAAACTACATTGCAAAAAATAGGAAAGAAACAGAATGGAAAGAGTAAAAAAGTTGAAGAGGCAGAGCCTGAAGAATTTGTGGTGGAAAAAGTACTAGGCCGGAGTGTAGTAAATGGAAAGGTGGAATATTTCCTGAAGTGGAAGGGATTTACAAATGCTGACAGTACTTGGGAACCTGAAGAAAATTTAGATTGTTCAGAGTTAATTGAAGCATTTCTTAATTCTCAAAAAGCTGGTAAAGAAAAAGATGGTACCAAAAGAAAATCTTTATCTGACAGTGAATCTGATGATAGCAAGTCAAAGAAGAAAAGAGATGTTGCTGACAAACCAAGAGGCTTTGCCAGAGGTCTTGATCCTGAATGAATAATTGGTGCTACAGATAGCAGTGGAGAATTGATGTTTCTCATGAAATGGAAAGATTCAGATGAGGCAGACTTGATGCTGGCAAAAGAAGCAAATATGAAGTGTCCTCAAATTGTAATTGCTTTTTATGAAGAGAGACTGACTTGGCACTGTTGTCCAGAAGATGAAGCTCAATAACTGTTTGCATTGTTTTATATATATAAAATCTGGGTCTTGGCTTTTGATTTACTAGTATGAAAAAATAACTACATTCTAATGAAAATCAAGTTTGATATGTTGGTTTTGAAAGTAGTATTGGGGGAGTTGTTGCATTTTATTTTTTTGTTTTGCATCAGTAGCACTGGTTACTTTGAACAAATAAAAGTTTTCTGTAGTTGCTTCCTTTATCAGGAAAGAGCATTTGATATGATGGTATATTTCCTCTGCTTTTCTAAAAGTTAGGGAAATTTTCCACAGTCATTACTCAGATTTACTCATATTCCTAAGGATCATTCTGGGGGTTTTATCTGTGTGTGTGTGTGTGTGTGCGCATGTGTACATAAAATACTTACATAATGGTTTTTGTTTTTTAAACATTCACCAAAATAAATACCATGGGTGTAAAACCATGTTCCTGAGATGCCATCATTCTCTGTAACCTATAAGTCACTTCAAGTTAAATTGAAATTTTTCCTGAAACCATAACCTTTCAGATTAAATAAATGATTCTGTAATTAAAACTGGATAATTAAAAGCAACCACATTAAATCTACATTTACAGTCACATAAATGTAGCAGTTTTATTTACAAAATTCCTGAAAGGAAAAATACTATCAACAACTTCTGCACCCAGACAAGTAAATTAGACAAATCCTAGTTTGTCTTAATTAACAAGACTTAAGTGGACATTTTAAGGGTTCCTCTAGTTAGCTTTCCTTTTTTAAAAGTTGAAATCTCTGTACTAAAAACTCATAATTCATGGAATGTCTTAAGATTTGGCTCATGGAAACCTCATCAGATGGCTAGAGATGTTGGCAATTTACAACCTGCTCACATAAATGGGTGAGGAATTTTTTATAGTCTAAATTATTGACCTGCATGTTTTTTCTTTACCCCAATTCATTCCTTACATGTAGGCTCAATCTTTTCAGTGTTTGGGTTACTGTTACAACACAAGCCAGGAAAATAACTTTGTTGTAATCAGAATGTTACCCAACTGTATATTGTTTATTTTATTGTATATATACTGGTGAACAATGGTCAATAAATAGTTTTATATTCCTTTAAAAAAAAAAAAGACTTTTTCAGACAAAGAAACAGTGAGTGAATCAATCACCAGAAGATCTGCAAAACAAATGCTCAAGGAAGGTCATCTATCTGGCTAAAGGGAAATAAGTAAAATAATGAATGGGGTCTATCAAGTTTTCAGCCAAATAGACAGAACAATAACCATATATATAGTATAAAAATATGGTATAGATTATATATGTGATAAGTTGTATGTAACAAATTATATAAGATCACATAATAACATGATGTAGAATAGAACTAATATAATGAATTAAATATTATATTTATTATATGAAATAATTATTATATATTAACAACGATAATAATTATTAGTAATAGTTTCTGATAACAAATTACCACAAATTTGGCAATTTAGAACCACACATTTATTATCTTACTGTTTCTGTGGGTGAGGAGTCCAGGCATAGTATGGCTGGTCATCTGCACAGGGTTTCACAGGTTGCAGGCAAGGTTGGTATCTCAGTAAGAGGCTTTGCTATGCAAGAACGGGCTTCCAAGAAGCAGCAGGTTTTAGGCACAATTCAATTTCTTGTGGCCATATGACTATGGGCCCTGCTTTTTGCTAGTTATCCAGCGGAGGCCACTGTCAGGTCTTAGAAGCCATATGCTGTTCTTACAATGTGGTTTCCTCACATATCCTTTATTTCCTCAAGCCACAGGAAGATTCTCTTATTCCAGTCTGTATGGATGGATTCATATATAATGCAATGTAATTATGGAATGACATCTATCAACCTGTTCAACTTAGTAGAACCTAACCAAAAGTATGGCATCTTTGCAAATTCTCTTGGCTAGATGGAAGACTCAGATCCCATTCGTGCTCCAGGGGAAGGAACATCAAGTGATGAAAATCACTGGGGAATCACCTTAGGGTCAGTGCACTTCATTATTATTACAAAAACCCGTATGTTTAGAGAAAAAGGTGTGTTTCATTTTGTAAACATTCCTCCATTAACCTAATTAGGTCTTGATAAATTTCCTGGGGAGCATCCTGTCCAAGGTAAAAATCCATATGATTGTAGTGTGGGATCGCCTTATAATAAATGAGGTTGGCAACTTTAGGGAGTAAATTTTCAATGTCCTTGGGATCAGCCACAACATCCTGTCCACCACTCCACATGGCTGTTGGAACTTCCATCTTAGTAACGTTGTATAAAGGAGGAATGAGCTAAGTGTGATGAAAGAGATGGAGAGAAGGGGGGAAAAGCTACATTAAAAAAGTGACATTAACTCTCTGTTGCAAAGCAAGTTTTTCAAATGCTCAAAGTGTGCAGGTTGGAGACATTTGATTTGTAAACATTAAAATGTTAAAAACATTTGAAAACACTTTTGTGCAATAATATGCATTGTGAATAAAATAAATAAATAAACAACAATCATTACAGTCCTGGCTTGCAGTTTTGGAAAATAGAAAACAATCCAAGAGGAAGACTTTTATTTCTGTGGGGGATCATCTTTCTAGTTGCACTTAGTCTGAGAATGCATCTTTACAAACAAATTGTTGAATAGGAAAACTATCCAGTCATATGCAGAAATTTGGAATCAGTGACTTTATTGACACTTGTACATCAGTATCTTCTTGGGGAGTATTGATAACTAATGCATGAAAACAACTTGAAGTATGAGCTTTAGAAGAAGCCAGTCTGCTACAGAGAAATAGTTTTTAACTCCAGCAAATTTTCCCTTACCCTTTTTCTTTTGCTGATTCAACACAACCCCCACCAAGTGAACAGGTCTGGTCAATTAATCCCTCATTTTTCTGCCACAGTGATTGAATGATACCTTGGCATTTCACCAAATCTGGTCATAGGTTAGTTTGGAACTTCCTACCAGAGCTACTGAGAAAATATTGGATTTTTCTTTGGGTTTCTGATTGCTAGGACTACACGAGTTACCCCCTCAGCACTTTGTTGAAAAGAACCTAACAATGGAAATAAGCATCTCAGATCAAAGTTGAGAGGGAGAGGGAAAGAGAGAGGAAGAGCAAGAGGAAGAGGGAGACTTGGTTGTGTTTAAGTTCCTGGGTATTGGCAGTTAAGTACTACTTAAGAGTTCAGTATGCAGTACTATTTTTTTAAATCTCAAATACAGTTGGTTTCTGCTACTTGCAACTGAATAACTGTCTACTTCAAATAGCTTCTGATTATTATGTGCTGTGTACTGAATTTGTATTCTTCCCAAATTCATATGCTGAAGCCCTAACTCCCAATGTGAGGGTTGAGGAGGTGTGGAGATAGGGCTTTTAGGAGGCAATTAAGGTTAAATCAGGTCCTAATGGTGTGTACCTAACTACATAGAACTGAGAATCTTATAAAAAGGTAAGGATTTCTCTCTCTCTCTCTCTCTCTCTCTCTCTCTCTCTCTCTCTCTCTCTCTCTCTCTCTTTGGAGCAAGCAAAAAGGAAAGACCATGTGAGTATTAGAAAGGTGCCATCTGCAAGCCAGGAAAAGAGCCTTCCCTTGAACCCAGACACGCTGGTGCCCTGATCTCAGACCTCCATCAGACCTCCAGCCTTCCAAACTGACAGAAAATAAATTCCTATTGTTTAAGTCACCAGTCTATGGCATTTATTATGGCAGCCCAAGCTGAATAGTACACTACTTATTTGTGACAGAGAGACTAGGAGGAAGACATAAGATAGACAAAGATGTAGATTGTAATGAAGCTGTGACCATGGCCTGGGAGAGATTAGAACAACAGAAACATGACTGGGGGTGACTGCACCTCAGGTTCTCTTAGGAGAGTAAAATTCAAGCAGACCCCACTGGTATAGTCACATCAGATGTTTCTATCAGTTGATGGATTGCTACCTGGGTCCTAAATATTGTAAGCATGTCCTGCTTCCCTCTAGTTTTAGGAGGCTTTGGATCTAGGCTTTAAGAATAGGTGGTAAATGAGAATGTGGTTTTGAGAAGGCAAAACAAAGGGCAGAGAAAGAAGTAAGTACAGATTAGCACTGACCAGTGGTATGTACAAGGAAGATGGGTTCCAGAAAGCTCTGCACAGGGCCCTAAATGCAAAGTACAACTGATGAAAGAGGAGGCATGTTTGTTGTTCTGATTGCTGTTTTCTTGACAGCAGAATATAAAGCATAAATATTTAAATTCAAAGATATAGAATGACAAAGAATAGAAAAAGCATCAGAGGGGCAGCAATAAACACCAGCAAGCTTTGTGGCACAATGGCACAACGTGGGTCTGAGAGTCCCTGAAATCAGAATTCCTTCAATCCAATGATTTAATTACTTTACTAAGACTGAAAGTGAATGTCTAGAAAATGTCAAAGCAAAAATGAACATCAAAATTTGGATTTAAGTTATATCTGGCATATCTTTGCCAGGAATATTTTAAAATTTATTTTTTAAGTGGGCACTTAAAAATTGTATATAAGTATTAAAAATGAATTACTTTCTTAGAAATAAAGGATTATTGGTGATTACACTGTTAATTACATCTGCCTAATTTATGGTGCTATTAATTACAGCTGTGACTAAAGTTATTGCCTTTTAAACATGTATGTAGTTCATCTTCTGTTTGGGGTTTTCCTTCCCCCACCCAAAGTTCCAAGCCAAAGTTCCATATCTGAACCTGAGTCATCATGCAGGCATAATTTTGATGGGATCTGCAAGCACAATGATAAAGCAGTAAACACCAGCAAGCTTTGAGGCACAGAGTGGGTCTGAGAGCTTTTACCCAGCTTTCATCCAAGCAGGTCTCAGAGTCTTATAAGGTGAGGTCATCAACTAAACGACTTTTCCTCAAGAAACCACACACTCTTGCTAGGACAAAGAATTCACTAATTGCAAGAGAAAATAGCACGTTGATGTAATGTATGTGGGCACCCCACCCTGAACCACATATACTTCTAACTACAGCAGCTTAGGAGGAAAATACAGTAGCTGGAGTTAGGCATATTCACTATTTTAGTTTTTATGGTGGCACTGAACATTGTCATCTTAAAATTTTTGAAGCTTCCATATTATAGATTTGAAAAACTTATGCATACTTGATGACCACTTGTTCAGTTTGAACTTAGTCTATATTCAAGAAGCCAAAATAATTAGTGAATTCCCTTATATACTGGGGAAAAGTAGCAAGAACAATAACATATACTTTCTTTTAATATAGAATATTTGCTCTCAAAGTTTCCATAGGTAATGTCAAAAAATATTTTGATATACCATTCTCTAGCAGATAGTGCCTTCCTAAAGGTGATGATTTTGGTTGATATATCTTTAACGATCCATTTGTATATAGGTTTTTTAAAAAGTACTTAGTAAATGACATAAATCAAAAGCTATTAGAACAAAGTTTATTAGAAATGGAATAGAAGTTAGAAAATATGCTTTAAAAACAAAGATTGTGTATTTCTAATTCACTCTTCAAAATGTAGTGTTAATTAAATGCTGAGAGTTTTTGTATCTTGAAAAAGAATAAGTGTAGTAGAAGAAAAAATATTTTTAGATTTAGGAATCCCTGGTTGGTTGTCCCATTCTGGTTATTAGCTAGCTAAATAATTGTGGCAATTTATCTAACCTCTTAACACCTCTGGAAAAATGGCAATAATATTATTTACCTTGCAAGATCTTTGTGAGGATGAGAAATAATTATATGACACATGATAATACCCAATAAACAACATGTGATAGCAGCAATAAGCAAGATCCATGGTACTGAATGGGAAGTAGTAGGTACTTAAGAAGTGGATACTGTTTTTATTAGTTCATGTTCGGTATGTCACTGACTATGATTATTATTATTATACCTGGTGGAAGTGCATCATGTTCTGATCAGGTTGTCCCCAGTCAAAGGCTTGGAGCTGACCAGAATTAACTGCCTAAGATAAAACAAAAGTAATAAACACATTGAAATGATATAAGAAAACAGTGCACATTTAAAGTTAGCAAGCAAGAGATTTACAAATAAAGCTGATATTGCAACTCTTTAGGTACAAAAGCCAAATTTCAATAAGTCAGTCAAATAGGAAAAATTATGAAAAATGGATACAAATTCACAGAACTGACAAAACTGCTTCCTCTCCTGAATCTTTCCAGTGAAAATCCTCAGAAAGCAATGCCTTTAAATGTTACAAAGTTGCATATCAAAACAGTTTTAAAGAATGTCAAAAATGTTAAATATCTTGGCTATATATATATATATATATATATATATATATACACACATTATATATTTATATTGATATTTAATATATTTATAATATATAAATATATATATTTATATATATATAAAATTTGGGGTGATGAGGTATCTTCCAAAAGATTTTATGATAATACAGGAATATTCAGAGATAAAATTATTAAATTATGAGAGCTGTAAACTAATCCATCCAACCTAAGTAAGTTTCCATAAACTTACTAGGTGGTAACTATAGGCAGACGTCATGTGGTTAGATGAGGTAAATAACTAGGGATGTGTTCTAAAAGGTTTCATCTTCCCTGCAGCCCCTTCTCCTCTCTTCCTCTCTCTGCCTCCTAGACACTTTGAGTGGAGCAGTGCTCCTCCACCACACCCTTCCATCTTGAACCTAGAGCAATGGAATCAACTGACATGGATTGAACCCCCAAATCTGTGAGCCCACAAATAAACTTTTCTTTCTATAAGTTGTTCTTGTTGAGTATTTTGGTCACAGTGACAAAAAACTGACTAACACAAAAATTGGTACCAGAAGTGGGGTTGTTGCTATGACTAACCTGATCCTGTGCTTCAGAAGCCATGGGAATTGTCTTACAGGAGGAGTTTGGAAAAGTTTGGAGATGCAGGTTAGAGACGATTTAGCAGTGGAGGTTAATATGTGATTCTGGTGGAAACCCAGAAAACCAGAATGTAGACAGTACTGTGCTCATGAGCTTACATAGAGGAACAAAGATTATATTTGGAACTGGACTAGAGGTCACTCATGTTATATTATGGCAAAAAAAGTGTTTACATTTTGCCCTTATCCTGAGACTTTGAATAAGTCTGGATTTAAAGGTGATGGACTAATTAATCTGGGGGAGGATTTTTTAGGACAGCACAACATTTAGGCTGTGGCATGGATATTTCTGACAACATTAAGACAAGTTCACTGTAATAAGGATCAGAAAGCAGAGAAGGATGTTTTAAAATGCTTGTAGTGTGGCCAGAAAAGTGCATGTAAAACCAGGGCCAAGGAAGTTATGGTTGTTAAAGAGATACAGTCACTAAGGAGATGCTAAGTACTTTGCATAGAGACAATAAGAAAGATTGCTTGAGTGCATCTCAAGAATTGAAAAGACCTTCCAATCACAGGCTTAAAGATATAGAAATAAAAATTCCCTTGGGAAACAATCATGGGGACACTCTTCTCACACAGGGGAGCCTAGGAAGTTGTTTCATCATACTCAACCACCCAGGTACTTGGAGGTCATTGAAGCCACAGTCCAAGGGGACTTGATTACTTCTTCAGCTGGCAGCAGACCTTGGCATCATTCACATGGTGCTGGCTCTGCAGGAATTTAGGATGCTGAACTTAGGTGATCAAGGAGGCTTCCACTGAGATTTTAAAGGAAGGTCTAGGAGGCCAGGTAAATTGTATCGGGGTAAAAGTCCCTGTGGGGTGCCTCTGAGAAGAAAATGCATTAAGCTGTGAAGGTGAAGCCAAAACTGGAATGGAAATCCCAGAAATTAAAAGATGACAGTAACATGAACTGACTGCTGAGGAAAGCTGTTGGTTGCAGAGAGAGGTCACATGGGCTGCAACAGGCAGGGGGAAAAGGATGAAAAAGGGGCAAGGCTACCAAAGCCCTTTGGAGAGGATATCTCAGTGCATGTGCCCCTGATACCAGGGATAGCACTACAGGACTTGTTGGATCAACTTGTTTTTGGTCTTGTTTTAGTCCCATTCATTCTTCCTATGCCCCATTCCTCCCTTTTGGAATGGGAATCTTTATCCTGTGCCATTGTCTATTGAACATATGTAACTTGCTTTTGATCATTATAGGAGTTCAAAGTCAAAAGTTTGCCTTGAGTATCAAACGAGACTTTGAACTTGGACTTTGAGGCATTGCTGACACTGTTAAGATTATGGGGATTCTTAGAGATGGACTAAATGCACAGAATGCATTTATTACAACCTTTTAAGTCTAAACACCAAAATGCAAAAATAGTCATGCAGAGTGTCTCAAACACTCAACCCATGCTATTTGACAGATATCTTTAAGAATAGGGAATGTGGTCTTAATAGCTTAGACCACTTGATGGAGATAATAAGGTGCAAATGGACACAATGCATTTTGCATTGTGGGATGGACATCAACTTTGGGGGGTCATGGGTGGAATGTCATGGTTTGTATATGAAGTGTCCACCAAAGATCCTGTATTAATTCATGGATATTCAAAGTAAAATGATTATATTATGAGAGTTATAACCTAATCGGTCTATCCTAGTTTAAATGGAGTAATTGGGTGGTAACTGTATGCAGGGAAGGTCTGACTGGAGGCTATGGGTCACTGAGGGTATATCCTGGAATGGTTCATCTACCCTGAAGACCCTTTCCTTCTCCTTCTGCTTCCTTGCTGCCAAGAGCTGAATAGCTTTCTTCCACCACATTCTTTGGCCATGATGCTCAGTCTCACCTTGGGCTCAGAACAATGAAGTCAGAATATCATAGAAAGACCTCTGAAATTGTGAGCCCAAAATAAACTTTTTCTCTTCTAAATTGGCCTTGTCAGGTATTTTCATCACAGCAACATAAAACTGACTAATACAGTAAACATATATGTTTTTAAATGGTACCAGTTATATATTTCCAACACTAAAATTTTCTATTACTGTTATTAAACAACTTTGTACCTTATTATCTTCATCAAGTAGTCTAAGCTATTAAGACCACATTCCTCATCCTTAAACAACTTTGTCCAATATAACCAGGGGCTAAGTGTGCATAATAACTATTTTTAAATCTTGGTGTTTAAACTTCAAATAGAATAGAAACAACCATATATTTAGTAATTCCTTTTTTCTGTTGTTTGTCACCCATGTTGGATTAAGGAAGCAGAGAATTTTCACATACATTTACCACAAGCACTTTATTAAATGATCCTTAGACTACACTAAGAGTTTTTTCTAAGCTTGAATCTCAGATTTTTAATCCTGATGTCCAGTTTAAACTTATTCCCATCATAGTTTACATTGATGGATGCAGCAATTTGCTGTTATTGAAATCTGCAAGTTTTCAGCAAGGAGAGTAACAGAAAATACTACTCAGGGACTTGGTCTCTAGCATCAAATGAATCTGTTTTTTATTCATGTTTAATGGATGACTAAATCTGTTATCTAGGGCAAAATATTAGTGAAATGACAATGACAATGACATTCTTTTCATAGAACTGTGAAGATTAAATAGGGTACTGTATATATAGCATGTGGCACTTAGTAAAGTTTCACAAGTAGCTAATTTCACTAATATAGCTGTAGGTCAAGTATCACTTCTCTGAAATGCTTGAAACCAGAATTTCTTCACATTTCAGAGTTTTTAGATTTTGGAATATCTGCATAGATATTATCAGTTAAGAACCCCTGATCTGATAATTCTAAGTCCAAAATAACTTCAAAAATCCAAAATTTTTTGAGCACAAGTTTTGGATTAGGAATACTCAATCTGTAATATCATTATGATCATTACTCTTGCCCTAGCTGTTCCCAGCACTATTTATTTCTATTTTAGAAAAGACCTTCCATCAAATAAGAAGAGTTCTCTTTAAGAGAAGTCAACTGTGAGATGTATAATGTATTGAATGATAAATTGTGTGTGTGTGTGTATGTGTTATAAAATCAGCCTATGTTATATAAGCTGACTATCATGACCAAAGGGTGTGGTAGAAGTCAACTTTTCAATGCATTTCAGAAACCCTCAACTGTGTTTCACACTATCTTTAACAGTGATTCTCAACTTGAAAGTAGGAAACATATGTATTAGTATGTAGGTTAAAATGCAAATTCCTAGGACTCTCACGCACACACCACACACACACACACACACACACACACACACAGCATATACACAGAGAATTTTATAAATATATATAAAATTTTATGTATATTGAAATGTAGAGATAGATATGTGTATATGTACATATATACACACATGTGTGTATACACGTGTGTATATACCTATGCACATGTGTATACACACACACACACAGCTCCAATTTTTGAAAGATATGAGACTATAGTCAAGGTTGCAGGCAAAGGTTACACAATGAAAGAATGAATATGCACACACACATGCATATTCTTGACTCAGAAAGGTATAATGACTCCCATTTGCAATAACCTCAAAAAAATACTTGGGAATCAATCTAACAAAAGAGGTGAAAGACCTGTACAATGAAAACTACAGAACACTAAAGAAAGAAATTAAAGAAAACCTTAGAAAATGGAAAGATCTCCCATGTTCTTGGATAGGCAGAATTAATATTGTCAAAATGACCGTACTAGCAAAAGCACTATACAAATTCAATGCAATTCCAATTAAAATCCCAATGATATTCCTCATAGAAATAGAGAAAGCAATCGTGAAATTCATTTGGAAAAATAAGAGACCCAGAATAACCAAGGTAATCCTTAGAAGGAAGAGTGAAGCAGGAAGCATTATAATACCAGACCTTAAACTATACTAAAGAGCAATAGTAACAAAAATGACATGGTATTGGCACCAAAATAGGCAGGTAGACCAATGGTACAGAATAGAAGACATTGAGACAAACCCACATAAATACAGTTATCTCATACTAGACAAAGGTGCCAAAAATATACAATGGATAAAAGGCAGCCTCTTTAACAAAAGATAGCTGGGAAAACTGGAAATTCATATGCAGCAAAATGAAATTAAACCTCTATCTCTCACAGTGCACAAAACTCAACTCAAAATGGATCAAGAACCTAGAAATAAAAGCAAGAATCAAATGGGATGGATTCAAACTAAAAAGCTTTTTCTCAGCAAAGGAAACAATCAATAATGTGAAGAGAGAGCCTACAGAGTAGGAGAAAATCTCTATCACACACACTTCAGATAGAGCACTAATCTTCAGAATTTATAAAGAACTCAAAAAACTTAACACCAAAAATACAAATAACCCAATCAAAAAATGAGCTATTACAGAAGAAGATACACAATCAATCAACAAATACATGAAAACATGTTCAACATCTCTAGTAATGAAAGAAATGCAAATAAAAACTACTCTAAGCTTTCATCTCACTCCAATTTAGAATGGCAATTATCAAGAATACAAACAACAATAAATGGTGGCAAGGATGTGGGGGGAAAATACACTCATACATTGCTGGTAGAATTGCAAATTTGTGCAACCACTCTGGAAAGCAGAATGGAGATTCCTCAAAAACCTTGTACTGGAACCACTGTTTGACCCAGCTATCCCACTCCTTGGCCTATATACAAAGAAGGACTTAAAATCAGCATACTACAGTAATGCAGTCACATCAATATTTATAGCAGTTCAAGTCACAATAGCTAAATTGTGGAACCAACCTAGATGCCTTTCAATAGATGAATGGATAAAGAAACTGTGGTATTGTTATGTGTTGGATGTGAGGTGTCCCCAAAAAATTCACATTCGAAACAATGCAGGAAGGTTCAGAGGAGAAATGATTGGATTTTGAGAGTCTTGACCTTATCAGTGAGCTAATCCCTGATGGGATTAACTGGGTGGTAACTGGAGGTAGGTAGGGTATGGCTGAAGGAGGTGGGAATTGGGGTGTGGCTCTGAGAATGTATATATTTGTAACTGGCAAGGGGAGTCTTTCTCTGCTTCCTGATGATGCAAGCTGCTTCCCTCTGCCATGATCTTCCATCATGATGTTCTGCCTCACCTGGATCCTTGAGGAATGGAGCCAGCCTTCTACAGACTAAGACCTCTGAAACTGTGAGACCTCAGGTAAACCTTTCCTCCTCTATAATTGTGTTGGCCAGATTTAGTCACAGCAGTGAGAAGTTGACCAAAACAGGTACATATACACAATGGAATGTTATCTGTCTTAAAGAAGAATAAAATTATGGCATTTGCAGGTAAACAGATGGAGTTGGAGAATATCATGCTAAGCAAAATAAGACAATCCCCCAAATCCAAAGGCCAAATGTTTTCTATGATAAGTGGATGCTTTAATATAATGGGGGGGGGCGGGTAAGGGAAGAACAGAAGAACTTTGGATTGTGCAGAGAGGAATGGGGGGAGAGGAGGGATGGGAAAGGAGTGGGAAAGATGGTGGAATGAGACAGACATCATTACCCTATATGCCTGAATGATTGCACAAATAGTGTGACTCTACATTATGCACAACCAGAGAAATGAAAAGTTGTACTCCATTTGTGTACAATGTATTAAAATGCATTCTGCTGTCATGTATAACTAAATAGAACAAACAATAATACAAAAAAGAAAGGTATAAAACCTGAACTTGGTTTATCTTTGAGCCTACAAAATACTGAGAAATATAATAAACAAAAATTTAACTAAGGGTAAAAATACATACTATCAATCTATTTAAATCCTTCCCCAGCATTTAATTTTCTCTGAATTAAACATTATTTCTACGCTTTAAAATACCTCATATGCCAACTGCAGAATGAACAGGTCTTTCAGGGAAAAAATATACAATTCTATTAGATATGGTGATTTCCAAAAAAGAATAAATAAAAACCTTTCCTGAAAAGGCAACATGCAATAATTTAAGGATCAGAACTCAGTCTCAATATGTGGGAGATAGGTTCATAACCCAGACTGAAGACAAGGAGATAGAGGGGAGCAAAGAAAATCAAAATGAAGAGTTAGTGCTGATTCCAGAAACATCAATGTGATGGATGGTGTCAGGTGCCCTGCTGTGAGTTTCTGGGAGTCCTCTTAGAGAACCTCACAACAGGGGTATAGATGCCGTCAGTCAGGGACAGAAAATACATACCTGGGCCCAGTGCAGCATATTCTGAACAGATGTTCCTGCGGGACTCTGTGCCAAATAGACATCCAAGCGACTCTGTGAAGAGATGATTTCTCATCTAGAGGCTAATCATAGCACAAGTGAACATCTGGGAGGAATTTAATAACTTCTTTTTATTTTTGTTGGTACTATTAATATAATTATTGTTGTCCTTTAGGAAAAAATCACGCACCATACCCTATTACCACATTAACCAAAGAAGCCTATTTAAGCACTTTCTCCTCCTCCCAGCTGTTTGTTCTGGGTAGTGACTTCATATGGCCCACAGAGGGCATCCCATTGGTTGAAGACAGAAGATAAGGCACTGATTCTTTCCTGACTCCTCACATAGATCAGAGTGTAGAAGGTCAAGGAATTAAAAACCTCAGCAACACTTACCTTCACCCTGCTAATTCCCAAAGTCCATCCATAGAAATCTTTGACCACAAACCCTGAGAAGAGGTATGAATGTTTCCTTTTGTTTGTTTGATTTAAAACAAAGTGGTAAATATTCTATAGGGCTCTTTGGAGATTTGTAGTACAGAATTCCTTCAATATATTTAGATAATATATTTCTTGTGGATCAAAACAAAAAACACTGTATTCTTTCATTTTTTTCAATTACATTATTTTCAAAATAAACGTTATTTTCGAAGAGTTATTTTTCTACCAAAGTGAGCTCTAGAAACATCTTGGAGTTTTAAAATATATATATATATATATATATATATATATATATATATATATATATATATATACCTATTGATAAGCTATTCAAAACTACTGAATAAAAACTCAAATATCTAGAGTTGAGTTCTGGACATGTGCATTTTTTTCAAAATTCCATAAAAGCTACTTTGTACCTCTAGTTACACTTCATTAAAGCAAACAGCCTTGCAGATACTGTAATATTGCATAATCCAGTCCTTACAATGAGACAAAGGCTGATATGATTATGTGCATAGACAAGGAGGGCCTTTAATGAATAGCCAAAGGTGTTATTTTGTAAAGTCTTTATGAAATTCAGCCAAGTTGAGAGACTACTTTTGAAATTACTGTCTTTTGTGTTTGCTTCTAGATCTTTTCACTTAGCTTTGGCTACCTAATGTGTTTTCATCTACATGAGATGCTTCCCTGTAAGTGATAAGCAAGTATAGTTTCCCTAGACAATCAAGACAGTAGAAGAGAAGTGTGCAAAGGCAGTGACTCAGACATACTTTGCATGGAAAGCCTTTTGTGAAAGTCTGAAGTGCAAGGAGAATTTTAATCATTCTGACAGGACAACCAGTCTCTGCGTTGAAGTCTCTGAGATAAATGGAGACCACCAATAACTCTCTTCACCTCTGGTTTCAAACGGTTCCTCTCAAGTGAGAAGCAAACTAACTTTCTGTCTTTCTCCCTTTTACTCTTCAAGTCAGCTATGAAAAAGGAGACTCGGTTGTTAGAAATAACCTGGCAAGAACCCCAAGACCAATTCCTCTTAGTTTCCCCTGAACAGAAAAGCTATAGCTGTCATTGAAGAGCCATAACTTTATCTCATTTGATTAACGAGTGTTATACAAAATAATCATTTCCAAATCACCTTTAAACGTGGAAAATTGAAGGAAAAAAAAAAAGCAGATGCCTAGAATCACTCCCTGAGATTTTACTTCAGTAGATCTGAGATGTAGCTTAGGAACAGCAAGTTAAACTTCAAAACCATAGCCCTTATCTAAGTGAAGGACTTTTTATTTGTGACTTTTTAGCCAACAGCAAGAGTTGATGAGAATTTTTGGCAGGAAAACCTTCTTCTCAAATTCTCCTATGAAAGCAGGTTAAGATTCACGACCTTGGTTGGAAGTCATGAACATACAAATTACATTCCCAGAGACAAAAAAGAGACCTTGAAATGTGGTTTCTATGCAACCCAGAGTAAACACCCATCATCTTGGTACAGCAAAAGGATTGTTTTCCAGTTTTACTATTTATACATACCATGTTTAGGTTTTGGGGATCAAATCCAGTCATAGTAAACAGGAAATTGCTGCACAAATGACGGAATATCTTCCGGTTGCACACTTTGGTGGCAATGAATTGGTCCATCAGTGTGTGAGGGGAGAACATTTTGTCACCAAACAGTACCTGCAAGATTGATTTAAAACATGATCAAATTTCATGAATGTGGATGTCAAGAGTGGAAAATGAGCAGTAATCCAGACAAGCACTGGACAGGAGATGACAATCAGCTCAGTGTTAGTCCTCAGTGAAACCCAGAGTTTTGTTAAATTTGTCTCTGTAGTCCTCCCAACTCACCTCTTGATATCTTTTCCCATGAATCTTTAATTGGGGCATTTTTTTGGCATGCTCCCTGAAAGACCAGTGCCCACAGGAAATTAGTACAGCTTTGGAGTCAAACATATCTGATTCTTATTCTACTTCTTATAACTTAGGAAAGTAATTTAATTTTTATTACCCTGAATTTTTTCAACTGTAAAATGGGAAAACCTTTATCCACTAGGCAGAATCATTGTAAAGATGACAGATCATGCTTAAAATCTACCTTGTGTAGTTCCTAGCAGCAAACAATAGCTATTATGATTAGTGAGCCAATCCTTCCGGGGTCTTTTAATGCTTAACACAAAGAAATGAATCTCTTCTAATGATATTTCAGGCAAAGTTGCAAGTGAGTTGAATGCACCTTATGAACTGTGGAAATCCTTCATATTATAGCATAAATTAATAATTAATCCCTATGCATATTAATTCAATATTTGTTTTACAATATATAATTTTATAATCTTAGGATAATAAAGTAAGTACAGTGTGAAAAGACTTTTTTACCTCTTAGAACGTTTGGAAATATCATTTACAGAAAAACTGGCATATCTTTCTCCCGGAACTCTTTACTAACTGGCAATTATAACTAAAAACCAGTAATAACTAGCATTTATTTTTTATTCCACTAATGTACTACAAAATCATATACTATCCTTGGTAAACTGGATTCAGTAAATTCTTATTAGGTATAATTATTGAATTCTGAGTTTGAAAAATGGTTATGTAGAAGAATTGTATTGACGGATGGGAGAGAATTCTTATTTAATAGAATATTTGATACAGCATGAAATTTTAATGCAAAATATAAAATACCAGAACATAATTAATATTTCTGTTCATACCAAATACAGAGAGAGAGGAAAGGAGGGAGAGAAGGAGAGAAAGAAGGAAAGGAAGCAAAAAAGAAAAAGAAGGAAGGAAAAAAAGGGGAGAAGGAGATAGAAGAGGAGGGAAGAAAAGGAAATGTAGGGAATAAAAGGCAAGAACTACAAAATATTAAACCAGTTCATATTTCTCAATTCTTTACTTCTGGAAAAATAATAATAGGACATTGAAGATATTATCAAATACACTGACTCTTCATTTTGTCATAATTACTAGGACACTTCGATAAGATATCAAATAATTAATTTTAACTTACCAAATTATGACTCTCCCTGTGTAACTGATAATTTAGTAATAGTAGCAGTACACATTCAAGGACATGTTAACATCCTTTCAAAGCTCTCGAGTGTGACAACTTAAATAAACTGCCACGTGAGTAAATAGCTGAACTAGAGACAGGAACTAATTTTAATCATTGAACATTTTATTTTTCATTTAGGAATACTGTCTCCATGCTTTAAACAATAGATGTAAAAGGAAATAGACAATACATAGAAATAATCAACCATGAAAATATGATGTGAAAGGAAAAAGTTATATCTACCACACTGGGCCCTGGTTCTCAGTTCTGATAACTTTTCCAAACACAGGGTTAATTAGCAGGATAGTCTCTGACTTTACTCCCCTACTACATATTTATCCAAGGACAAATGATTACTCCTTCACCCTAATCTAAAAGACAGGATAGCAATGCAGGCTAGTCAGAAGGACAGCACTTCCAAAGTAGCAAATGTGCTAACTTGCAGGTGTAATTCCAATTCAGTTCTGGAGGGGGCATGTTTGTCACATAATAGTCAGGAGACAGACTTCCTCTGGTAAGTCTTTTAGTACATTTGTGAGAATTAGAAGAGTCACCCTTTCTTCTGGAGACGTGGTCTTGAACGCAAGGATACATGGCTTGCCAAGCAGAACAGGGACTGAATTCAGTCGTCAACAGCCTCCTTCTAAGCTTCGGCTTTGAAAAAGTGGAGAAACCATTACATATAAGCAAAACCACTGACCTTTTTTTTTTTTTTTTTTATTGTATACAAATGGGATACATGTTGTTTCTCTATTTGTACATGGAGTCAAGGCATACCATTTGTGTAATCATACGTTTACATAGGGCAATGATGTTTGATTCATTATTTTTTTCCCTTCCCCTCACCCCTCCCACCCCTCTTTTCCCTCTATACAGTCCTTCTTTCCTTCATTCTTACCACACTGCTTATCCCTAACCCTATACCTAATGCTAACCCCTCCCACCCCCCATTATATGTCCTCATCAGCTTCTCAGCGAGATCATTTGTCCTTTAGTTTTTTTGAGATTGGCTTATCTCACTTAGCATGATATTCTCCAATTTCGTCCATTTGCCTGCAAATGCCATAATTTTATCATTCTTCATTGTGGAGCAATATTCCATTGTATATATATGCCACAGTTTATCCATTCATCAACTGAAGGGCATCTAGGTTGGTTCCACAATCTGGCTATGGTGAATTGAGCAGCAATGAACATTGATGTGGCTGTATCTCTGTAGTATGCTGATTTTAAGTCCTTTGGGTATAGGCCAAGGAGTGGGATAGCTGGGTCAAATGGTGTTTCCATTCCAAGTTTTCTAAGGAATCTCCATACCACTTTCCAGAGTGGCTGCACTAATTTGCAACCCCACCAGCAATGTATGAGTGTTCCTTTTTCACCACATCCTCACCAACACCTATTGTTGCTTGTGTTCTTGATAATCGCCATTCTAATTGGGGTGAAATGGAATCTTAGGGTAGTTTTGATTTGCATTTCCCTTATTACTAGGGATGTTGAACATTTTTTCATATATCTGTTGATTGCTTGTACATCTTCTTCTGTGAAGTGTCTGTTCATTTCCTTAGCCCATTTGTTGATTGGATTATTTTTATTCTTCGTGTAGAATTTTTTGAGGTCTTTATAGATTCTGGAAATTAGCGCTCTATCTGAAGTATGGTTGGCAAAGATATTCTCCCACTCTGTAGGCTCTCTCTTCACATTTCTGATAGTTTCCTTTGCTGAGAGAAAGCTTTTTAGTTTGAATCTATCCCAGTTGTTGATTCTTGCTTTTATTTCCTTGTGCTATGGGAGTCCTGTTAAGGAAGTCTGATCCTAAGCCGACATGTTGAAGATTTGTACCTACTTTTTCTTCTATAAGATGCAGGGTCTCTGGTCTGATTCCAAGGTCCTTGATCCATTTTGAGTTGAGTTTTGTGTAGGGTGAGAGATAGGGATTTAATTTCATTCTGTTGCATATGGTTTTCCAGTTTTCCCAGCACCATTTGTTGAAGAGGCTATCTTTTCTCCATTGCATATTTTTGGACCCTTTGTCTAGTACGAGAAAATTGTATTTATTTGGGTTTCTGTCCATGTCCTCTATTCTGTACCATTGATCTACCTGTCTATTTTGGTACCAATACCATGCCGTTTTTGTTACTATTGCTTTGTAGTAGAGTTGAAGATCTGGTATTGCAATACACCCTGCTTCGCTCTTGCTACTGAGGATTGCTTTAGCTATTCTAGGTTTTTTATTCTTCCAGATGAATTTCATAATTGCTTGCTCTATTTCTGCAAGGTACATCATTGGGATTTTCTTTAGTGTTCTGTAGTTCTCTTTGTAGAGGTCTTTCACCTCTTTTGTGAGATTGATTGCCGAGTATTTTATTTTTTTTGATGCTATTGTGAATGGGGTAATTTTCCTAATTTCTCTTTCTGAAGATTCATCACTTATGTACAAAAATGCATTGGATTTATGAGCATTGATCTTGTAACCTGCTACTTTACTGAATTCACTTATGAGTTCTAAAAGTTTTCTGGTGGAATTTCCAGGTTCCTCTAAATATATAATCATGTCGTCAGCGAACAGGGATAGTTTGAGTTCTTCTTTTCCAATTCGTATCCCTTTAATTTCTTTGGTTTGTCTAATTGCTCTGGCTAGAGTCTCAAGGACGATGTTGAATAGAAGTGGTGAAAGAGGGCATCCCTGCCCTGTTCCAGTTTTTAGGGGGAGCGCTTTCAGTTTTTCACCATTTAGAATGATATTGGCCATGGGCTTAGCGTAGATTGCCTTTATAATGTTAAGGAATGTTCCTACTACCCCAATTTTTTCTAGTGTTTTGAACATGAAGGGATGCTGTATTTTATCGAATGCTTTTTCTGCATCTATTGAAATAATCATGTGATTCTTAACTTTAAGTCTGTTGATATGGTGAATGACATTTATTGATTTCCGAATGTTGAACCAACCTTGCATCCCTGGGATAAAACCCACTTGATCGTGGTGCACTATCTTTTTAATATATATTTTTATGCGATTTGCTAAAATTTTGTTGACAATTTTTGCGTCGATGTTCATTAAGGATATTGGTCTGAAATTTTCTTTCCTAGATGTGTCTCTGTCTGGTTTAGGTATCAGGGTGATATTGGCTTCATAGAACGAGTTTGGGAGGGTTCCCTCCTCTTCTATTTCATGGAATAGTTTGAGGAGGATTGGAATGAGCTCTTCTTTAAAGGTTTTGTAGAACTCGGCTGAGAACCCATCTGGTCCCGGACTTTTCTTTGTTGGTAGGCTTTTGATGACCTCTTCTATTTCATTGCTTGAAATTGGTTTATTTAAGTTGTGTATGTCTTCCCCGTTCAGTTTAGGTAATTCATATGTCTCTAGAAATTTGTTGATGTCTTCGAGGTTTTCTGTTTTGTTGGAGTACAGATTTTCAAAATAGCTTCTAATTATGTTTTGTATTTCAATCGTGTCTGTTGTGATGTTTCCTTGTTCATTCCGAATTTTAGTAATTTGAGTTTTCTCCCTCTTTCTATTTGTTAGTGTGGCTAAGGGTTTATGAATTCTGTTATTTTTTCAAAGAACCAACTGTTTATTTTGTTAATTTTTTCAATTGTTTCTTTTGTTTCAATTTCGTTGATTTCGGTTCTGATATTAACTATTTCCTGTCTTCTACTACTTTTGGTATTGGTCTGCTCTTCTTTTTCTAGTGCTTTGAGCTGTAGTGTTAAGACATTTATTTGTTGATTTCTACTTCTTTTTTTGAATGCGCCCCATGAAATAAATCTTCCTCTAAGTACTGCTTTCATAGTGTCCCAGAGATTTTGATATGATGTGTCTTTGTTCTCGTTTACTTCTAAGAATTTTTTTATTTCCCTCCTAATGTCTTCTGTTATCCATTCATCATATAATAGTATATTATTTAATCTCCAGGTATTGAAGAAGTTTCTGTTTTTTATTCTGTCATTTATTTCTAATTTCAATCCATTATGATCTGATAGAGTACAAGGTAGTATCTCTATCTTCTTGTATTTGCTAACAGTAGCTTTGTGGCATAAAATATGGTCTATTTTGGAGAAGGATCCATGTGCTGCTGAGAAGAAAGTGTATTCGTTCTTTGTTGGATGGAATATTCTATATATGTCCGTTAAGTCTAAATTGTTGATTGTGTTATTGAGATCTATGGTTTCTTTATTCAATTTTTGTTTGGACGATCTATCCAGTGGTGAGAGAGGTGTGTTAAAATCGCCTAGTATTACTGTGTTGTGGTCTATTTGATTTCTGGAATTGAGAAGGATTTGTTTGACGTACGTGGATGAGCCACTGTTCGGGGCATAGATATTTATGATTGTTATCTCTTGCTGATTTATGCTTCCCTTAAGCAGCATGTAATGCCCTTCTTTATACCTTCTGACTAGTTTTGGCTTGAAGTCCACATTATCTGAAATGAGGATGGATACTCCAGCTTTTTTGCTGTGTCTGTGTGCATGGTATGTTTTTCCCCATCCTTTCACCTTTAGTCTATGGGTATCTCTTTCTATGAGATGAGTCTCTTGCAGGCAGCATATTGTTGGATTTTTCTTTTTAATCCAATCTGCCAGTCTATGTCTTTTGATTGATGAGTTCAGTCCATTAACATTCAGGGTTATTATTGTGATATGATTTGTATTCCCAGTCATTTGACTCATATTTGTTTTTTGACATGATTTGGTTTCTCCTCTATTTGGCTATTCCTTTAGGCTAGCGCCTCCTGTTGCTGATTTGCATCGTTGTTTTTCATCTCTTCCTCATGGAATATTTTGCTGAGAATGTTCTGTAATGCTGGCTTTCTTTTTGTAAATTCCTTTAGCTTTTGTTTATCATGGAGGATCTTAATTTATCGTCAAATTTGAAGGTAAGTTTTGCTGGGTATAAGATTCTTGGTTGGCATCCATTTTCTTTCAGGGTTTGGTAAATGTTGTTCCAGGCCCTTCTAGCTTTTAGGGTCTGGATTGAAAAATCTGCTGATATTCTTATTGGTTTCCCTCTGAATGTAATTTGATTCTTTTCTCTCGCGGCCTTTAAAATTCTGTCTTTATTTTGTATGTTAGGTATTTTCATAATAATGTGCCTTGGTGTGGGTCTGTTGTAATTTTGTATGTTTGGAGTTCTATAAGCCTCTTGTACTTGGTTTTCCATTTCGTTCTTCAGATTTGGGAAATTTTCTGTTATTATTTCATTGAATAGATTGTTCATTCCTTTGGTTTGTTTCTCTAAGCCTTCCTCAATCCCAATAATTCTTAAATTTGGCCTTTTCATGATATCCCATAATTCTTGTAGAATCTGTTCATGATTTCTTACCATCTTCTCTGTTTGGCCAACTTTGTTTTCAGGATTAAATAATTTGTCTTCAATGTCTGAGGTTCTGTCTTCCAGGTGTTCTATCCTATTGGTTATGCTTTCTATGGAGTTTTTAACTTGGTTTATTGTTTCCTTCATTTCAAGTATTTCAGTTTGGTTTTTTTTTTTTCAGTATCTCTAACTCTTTATTGAAATGATCTCTTGCTTCCCATATTTGGTCTTTTAACTATTGATTGGTGTGATTATTCAATGGCTGCATTTGCTCTTTCATCTTCTCATTTGCTTCCCTGATTATTTTAATTATGTACATTCTGAACTCCCTTTCTGACATTTCTTCTGCTGTGCTGTCATTGGGTTTTATTGATGTAGGTTTGTTTGGGACATTTTCTTCCCTTGTTTTCTCATATTGGTCAGCTGTCAGTGGGAATCTGAGATATTGCAGATTTCCTCTATTGGCTTATAGTGTCCTGGTAGATTTCCAGTGTATCACCTCCCAGCCTTCAGCCTGAAGTCTGGAGGAACTTGATAATGCAGTGCTTCCGAAGAAAGCTGCCCCTAGCCCCTACTTGTTCCAGGGCTTGGAGCTGGCTCTGTGCGGAAAGGCTCTCACTGGGGGCCTGCACCGTGCAGCTGGCCGTGTTGGGGGAGCCCACTGCCGGAGTGTGGAAGGCTACCTTGGGAAGACTCTAGCTGCCCTGCCCTGCTCTGATAAGCCACCTCTATCTGTTCCTGGCGCCCAGGCCAAGTTTCGCCCAGTGGGGGAGACTCACCCCGTGACTCTATTTTTGTCCAAGTCTCTCAATGCCTCCCCTTCTTGAGTCCTGGGTTCTGGAGCAACTGGAGATGCAGTCACCCTCTAGGTCACCATCTTGGATCGCCCCATGGAAAGAGCCTGCAGCTGGAGTGGACAGAGCCACCTGAAGAAGTCTCTGGCTGCCCTGCCTTGATCCCAGAGGCTGCTTGTGGATCAAAGCTCTCCGTTGGCTCAGGGACTTGTGGCTAGCTCTATGTAGAAAGTCTCTCACTGGGCGGTCTGTTCCGAGAAGCTAGCCTTGAAAGACACCTCCCACCTCAGGAGTCAAGGCTGCTTGGGGAGGTCGCTGGCTGCCCTGTCCTGTTCCCTGAAGCCGCTTGCGGGCCAGAGTATGCCGCGCTGGCTCCGGGACTTGGAGCTTGTTCTGATCAGAAAGGCTCTCAGTAGGGGGCCTGCTCCGAGAACCTGGAGAAGCTGGCTGTGTGGGAGGGGCCCAGCGCCAGAGTGCGCAGGGCTGCCTGTGAAAGACTCTAGCTGCCCTGCCTGGCTCCGATAAGCCACCTCTATCTGGGCCTGCCACCCGGGCCGTGCTTTACCCAGTGGGCGGACTTACCCGTGGCTCTATTTTGGTCCGAGTCTCTCAATGCCTCCCCTTCTTAACACCTGGGTTCTGGAGCGACTGGGGATGCAGTCCCCCTCTACTCCGCCATCTTGGATCGCCCCTTAGGGTAGTTTTGATTTGCATTTCCCTTATTACTAGGGATGTTGAACATTTTTTCATGTATCTGTTGATTGCTTGTACATCTTCTTCTGTGAAGTGTCTGTTCATTTCCTTAGCCCATTTGTTGATTGGATTATTTTTATTCTTCGTGTAGAGTTTTTTGAGTTCTTTATAGATTCTGGAAATTAGCGCTCTATCTGAAGTATGGTTGGCAAAGATATTCTCCCACTCTGTAGGCTCTCTCTTCACATTGCTGATAGTTTCCTTTGCTGAGAGAAAGCTTTTTAGTTTGAATCTATCCTTGAGTTGCCTGATTAAATCTGTGTTCAAGTTTTGGCTCTGTCATCCCATTAGCTGGGTGACTTGAGACAGGTTGCTTAGGCTTTCTTAGCCTTAGGTTCTTCTTTTAAGAGATGAAGATAGTACTAAAACCCCTTAGTTATAAAGCAAGTATAAAGAGCAAAGGATCAAAGAAAGCTATAAACAAAAAAAGTAGGGAGACAAGAACATACAGATATAAATCCTTAGGGGCAGAACGGGGAGTGGAAAAAAGAGAAAGGGGGATGATTAGGAGATTTGTAACACAAAGTACTCTGAATTTGAATCTAAAATAAGCTTGACTAGTACAATTAATAATACTAAATAATAATTAATAAGCACCAATTAATAGACCAGGTATGATGCCTAAACATATATTATGTCAGTGGCTATCCCAACTTGACAAATTCTACCCATTTTATAAATGTGAAAAGTAAACTTTAGAATGGTTAAATAACCTGTCCACTGTCATGAAGGGTAGAGGCAGAATGTGAACATAGTTCTGTCTGACTCAAATTCTTGTGCCTGTGCCTTATGTGAGTTGAACTTAATAGAAACAAATGAACAATCAAAATAACTAATGGTATATATAAAAAGAAATATACTACTTGAAACATTCTTAGAATAAATCATATGGTAGGCCACAAAATAAATCTCAACATGGAAATTAAATAACTTATTCCTTAACTATCATTGATCAAGAAAGAAATCAAGAATATAATTAAAAAATTTCTTGAAACAAAGGATAATGGAAGCACAACAAATCAAAACCTGTAAGATAGAGCAAAACAAGTACCGAGGGTAAGTCTATAGTAATCAATGCCTACATCAAAAGAACAGAAAGATCTCTAATGAACAAGCTATTGTTGCACCACAAAAAAACTAGGGAAAAAAAAAAAAAAGAGCAAACCAGGTTTAAAATTAGTAGGAGAAAAGAAATAATAAAAATCACAGCAGAAATAACTGAAATAGAAACTTAAAAAGAACATAACATAAAAGATAAATGAAATGAAGATCTAGTTTTTTAAAAGCATAAACAAACTTGATGAAATTTCACCTAGACAAACTAAGAAAAACGAGAAAACTCATAAAAATCAGATTCAAAAAGGAGTCATTTCAGCAGTCACCACAGAAAAGCAAGGATCGTAAGAGATTATGATGAGCAAGTATATGACAACAAATTTGATAACCTAGAAGAAATGGACAAAATCTTGGACACGGACACCTTGCCAGGACTGAATTGTTAAGAAAATAAAAACCTGAGCAGAGCAATAAAAAGTAACAAGAATCACCAATAAAATGTCTCCAAAGAAAGGTGCAGTACTAGATGCTTTTTTCAATCTCATTCTATGAGGCCAGCGTTACCCTGATACCAAAACCAGACAAGGAAACAACAAAAACAGAAAGCTAAAGACTGATATCCCTGATAAGCAGATGGAAAAATCTTTAACAAAATACTAGCAAACCAAACCTAACAGCACATGTGAAATGTTAGTCACCATGATCAAATGGAAGCCATCCCAGGGATGTAAAGATGATTCACCATTATCCAAATCAATAAACATGACATACCACATCAACAAAATGAAGGCTAAAAATTATATGATCATCTCAATAGATAGAGAAAAAGCATTTGATAAAATTCCACCTCACTTCATGATAAAAACTTTGAACAAATTAGGTATAGAAAGAACATACTTCAATATAATAAAAACCATATGTTAAAAGCCCATGGCTAACATCATGCTAAGTCGGAAAACTGAGAGTTTTCTCTCTAAGATCTTAAACAAGAAAAGGGTATTTACTGTCACCATTTTAATTCAATATAGTAGTGCAATGAGTTAAAAGAAAAAAATAAAAGGTATCCAATACTTTAAGGACAAATTTAAATTATCATGGTTTGCAGATGACAGAATCTTACATAAAGAAAACACTAACCAAGAGTCCACCAAAAACCTATTGGAACTAATAAATGAATTCAACAAAGTTGCAGGATACATGGTTAACATGCAAAAACCAGTAGTGTTTCTACCTGCAAATAGAGAATTATCTAAAAAAAGAAATAAAGATGGCAATTCCTTTTAAATAGCTACAAAAAATAAAATGTCTTACAATACTTTTAACAAAAGAGCTAAAAGATACCTACAGTGAAAACTACAAAACACTGATGAAAGCAATTGAACAGGACACCAAAAAAAAAAAAAATAGATATTTTGTGTTTATGGATTGGAAGAATCAATATTGTTAATGTTTACACACTACCCAAAGAGATCCGCAAATTTAATGCAATCCTTATCAAAATACCGAGGACATTCTTCATAAAAGTAGGAAATATTTTAAAGTTCATATGGAAACACAGAAAACCAAATAGTCAAAGTAATCTTTTTTCTCCTTTAGAAATATTTTATTAAATCATGAATATACAACAGCTTCTTAATTCTACACACGCACTTAAATTTTTTTAAAGGAAAAACATTTTGTCTTATTACACCATGATCCTGGCTAATAGCTTTCCAAAACTTTGAGAAAAATCCTAAAAAGTTTTCACATGTCTCCTGAAATAACATTATCAAAGAAGGAATGCTTCTACACTCTTACAAAGACCACTAGAAAGAAAAAACAATTAAAAAGGTAAGAAACTCTCTCAAAGGCATTTTTTTTTTTTTTTACAATCTTTCCTCCACAGCAAGGTAATGTTCCAAATAATCTTGAGCAAAAAGAATAAAGCAAGAGGCATTATTCTATCAGATTTCAAAATATATTATAAAAGTATCTTAATCAAAACTGCATGATATTGGTATGAAGCCTAGAAGTAAACCCACAAATCCATAGCAAACTAATCTCAACGAAGGTGCTAAGAACACACATTAAGGAAAGGACAGCTTCTTCAATAAATGGTGCTGTGAGAATTGGATATCCACATGCAGAAGAGTACAGCTAGACCTCTATTTCTCACCATAAAAAAAAATCAACTCAGAATGGATAAAAACTTAAATGCGAGACCTGAAACTCATAAAAGGAAGAATAGAGAAAATGCTTTAGGACATTGGAACGTGCAAGAATTTTTTTATGTATATAATGCCCAAAGGCACAGGAAAAAAATGGACACATGGGATTACAACAAACTAAGTAGATTCTGCACAGCAAAGGAAACAATCAACAGAGTGAAAAGACAACCAACAGAATAAGAGCAATATCTGAAAACTTAACATCCAGAACATATAAGAAAAACAAGTCAATAGAAAATAATCTCATTTTAAAATGGGCATTAGACATTTCTTAAAAGAAGATATGCAAATGGTCAACATCACTAATCTTCAGGGAAATGGAAATCAAAACCACAATGAGTTATCATTTTACTTCAGCTAGAATAACTATTACCAAAAGGACAAAGATGGCGAGTGCTAGTGAGGATTTGGGGGTAAAGTATCTCCTCACACATGGTTGGTGGGAATGTAAATTAGTACAGCCAGTATGGAAGACAGTATAGAAGTCCCTCAAACCAACCAACCAATCAATCAAATCAGCTCTCACTTATGCTGTGATTGAGAGATGACATGTGAGAGAAACATCTAGACATAGATGAAGACACCAGGGCAGAATGGCTTCAACATGAGCTCCTTGAACCCTGATAATAAATGTGTATTTTATCAGTAAACCTACAAGGATACCTTGGACACCTATTATATTCTCAGATGTTTGCAAAATGTCATTTGTCTTCTTTTGAAATCAGTAGAAACAGATAGTTATTTCAGATTTTTATTTGGGAAGTGACATACCTTGATGGTTCCCCTGGAAAGAGTTGTTAATTTTTTTATAGGACTTTGGGTGTACTTCACTGTGACAACTGGTGCCAGTGCAAAAAAAATCTTAATCCGCTTAGCCAATTCTGGATTCGTGGAGAAGGCTATGAAAGCTGGAAGTGAAGGAGATACTAGTTCACAGGTTGAAAACAATTTCTTCTTCATTTTGCAAGAGTAGCCACATTAAAAACAAAACAAAACAAAAAACAACTCAGAGTAATAACCATTTAGGGGGAGGAATTTCTAAGTTTCTCAAAGGTACACATGACTATTTCAGAATAAAGTGAGTTCTTTTATCCCTGGGGAGTATAGGTCTACTTATATGGAAGTGGAAGAGAAGGTTCAAACATCCTCTGTGGAGTCTGGTTAAATCCAAGGACCATTCCAGCCTGACTATGGTTTGGTGTCAAAGTCACACTATAAAGTTTATGTACACTATAAACTTGGCTTCGCATTCACTAGCTGTGTAAAGTTACCTCTCCAGTATGAGTCTCAGTTTACTCAATCTATAAAAGAAGATAATTAAATCCTTAGAGAATGATTCATATATGTAATACATATGCATATATATGAATATATGTAAATGGATAAGTCAACATTTTATATATGAATCATCCTTTAAGGATTTTTTTTAATATATAAAACTTAAGGTATTACTTAGCACTCTCAACATTGGAAGAAAACCTTAAATTCAACTCTTTGTAAATTACAGATATTGGTCTCAGGTGTTTGTAGTTTCCAATGAGAGAAATAGACAGTGAGAGGACAGAGATATCTCATGGCTCCACCCATATGGTCCTGCCCACCCCTGGCCTACCCATGCTCCCTTGGCAGGCAGAAGCCACATCGATTGTAAAGTGTCTGCTTTCTTTTCTAGACTGTGAGATCCTCAAAGGAGGATGGATACCAGATTTATCTCTGCTTTCCTAGCATGTAACCCAAATTCTCACAAAAATTCAGTGGGCACATAAATTAATAAACAAATTAATTTTCTCTTTCAGGCCTACCTCCAAAATTCAATGTTGGAGAAAAAGTTCCTTATTGTCATCCTTGTTTTATTCACTTTTCAGAAAACAGTCAGAGCATATTGTTTCCTGTTTAAAGTTCCCAAACTAGAGACTCTACAGAGAGATACTGATCCTGTCCAATGGAAGAAGCCCCAATATTCTCCGATCACTCACCTATGGTGGTACCCTGAGAGTGGCCCACATAGTAGAGCTGCTCCTGTCCAGTTTTCTCTATGATGAGATTAATTGTGGCTGGAAGGTCATATTTAGCCATCTCATCCAAACTGCCAAAAAAAAAAAAGAAGAAGAAGAAAATTAGAAAAGACATCTCATTGTTAGGCCTGCAGTATTTAACATTATTCATTGTAGACATATATACTCTACTTTATAAAAAATGAGAATAGAGTTAATGTGTGATGTTACACATTTGAACAACATTTCAGGATGTTGCTTTGATTTGAAGAGACATTTTTAAGAAACAGGAATCAGAAAAAATTTAATTTATAAGTCTACTAAAGATTTTCCTATAAAGCTAGTTCTATTTCATTTAATCTCATATCAGATTTACCAGAAAACAAAACAAACAAAACAATCAACAACAATTATTTGGAATGCTCATCTAAAAATCAGAAGAATAAATTGAACAGATTCACAGACCTTAGCCCAGACTGGTCTGAATCAGATATCCAGGAAGAATCCTGGTGATCTGCAACTTTGTGGTCTCAGGTGCTCCTGGATCCTGTGTATAGCTTGGGAAACATTCACCTAGGGAATCATCTTGTCACTTGCAATAATGCAATGACACAACCACCCTGTGGTGTGGAATTAGGAAATGCCAACTGGTTTCCAGAAGGAAGGCAGGAATGAGGCCAAGGAACAACTGGCTTTAGTGACCTCCAAGGCATGGTTCTTAGCTCCTATGCAAGTGCATGGGTTTGTCCCTGTGAGGAAGCAGGTCAGACTTCTGAAGCAGACAGCACCCCCAGGCACTGTTGCTGACAACTCTTTGCTATTGAACTGTTCTGTGATCAGGAGGCACAGGTGCACACACATACCCCTGAACATATCCACACACACACACAGACACCAGGAAGGAAGAGGTGGGGGTAAAAAACAAACAGCAATACAATAACAAGGACATTTATGGACAGAGGAAGAAAGTTTTTTTTCCTTCTTATGGATTCCATTGGATGTATTGAAACCAAAGGAAAAATCAACAGGCATTCTTTCATATAAATGAGCAAAGCACACCCTTTATTCATTTGCAGGCTTCTCCTTACCTAAAAGCCCAGTATTCTGGGGATTTGGGTGACAATTTCAGGTGTTTTCGGGACCAGGTGTTTCCTCGACTGTTTCCCAACCATACATCATAACCATTATCTGCCAGAAGGAAAGCCAAGCTGTTGTTGGGGAGGTTACAGATCCAGTCACTGGCAGATGCAATTAAGCCATGCTGCAAATACACTACTGGCTTAGGAGCTGCAAGACACAGGCAACGAGATTTTCATGTTTGAACTTCCTCAGTGTCTACATGAAAATTCTCTTTCCCAACTTCCTAAAGTATAGAAGAGAGGTTAGGGTTTTCCTAACGATTTGCTGGGCAAGTGATTTATCTTCTCTATGTCTTATCATTTATAAAATGGAGATTATGTATAATGCTGTGTAAGTACTAAAGTCAAATTGCTCTGATTCAAAATCCATTTTACTATGTATTCAACCCTTTGTGGATCAGTTAACTTATCTGTATAATGGGGAATGATAACAGAAACTATCTTGTAAGGTAGTGATAAGATGATAATTAAAATACATACTTTTCAGCACAACAAATATTAACTCTAATACTTTTATATTAATAGCATTTTATTTCTCAAAAAATATCAAAAAGCTTTTTTAAGGTTTTCTTGAAATAATAAAAATGATACCAAAAACACCATTCATAGAATATTTTCTGAATGCCAGGCACTATGCAGATTCTATAGGCACTGCTTCATTCTATTTGCATTGTTAGAAAGCGAAATGCAAGGCCTTAAGAAGAATTTCACACGATGAAAAATTGTTAAAAATACTACTCCCAATTTAAAATTGAAACATTTTAACCAAGAAAGAGAAAAGATGCCTGTGATCCCAGCTACTCAGATTGCAAGTTTGAGGCCAGCCTGGGCAACTTTGTGAGACCATGTCTCAAAATAAAACTTGGAATGGACCCACCTTTTGACCCAGTTATCCCACTCCTCGGTTTATACCCAAAGGACTTAATATACTCCATAACACAGTCACATCAATGTTTATAGCAGTTCAGTTCACAGTAGCTAGATTGTGGAACCAACCTAGATGCCCTTTGACAGATGAATGGATAAAGAAACTTTGGTATATATACACAATGGAATATTATTCAGCCATAAAGAAGAATAATATTATGGCATTTGCAAATAAATGGATGAAAATGGAGAATATCATGCTAAGTGAAATAAACCAATCCCAAAAAACCAAAGGCCAAATGTTTTCCCTGATAAGTGGAGAATGATATATAATGGGGGTGGGGGGTGGGGAGTGAGAGAAGAATGGAGGAACTTTAGATTATGTAGAAGGAAATGGGGGGTATGAAAAATGGTGGAATGAGACAGACATCATTACCCTATGTACATGTATGATTACACCAATGGTATGAATCTACATCGTGTACAACCATAGAAATGAAATGATGTACTCCATTTGTGTACAATGAATCAAAATGCAATCTGTAAAAAATTTAAAAATAAATAAATAATTTTAAAAAATAAAACATGAAAAGAATGAGGATATAGCCCACTGGTGGTGTCCCTGGGTTTATTCCTCATTACCACCAAAAAAAAAAAAAAAAGAAAGAAAGAAAGAAAGAAAGATAAAAGGGACAGAAAACAAGGAGGAGGGGGATGGGGAAAGTGTGAAAGTGGTGTTGAAAAACAGTGAGGGAAGAAGAAATAACTAAATAATTAGAATCTCTCTCTTTCTGTCTTTCTCTCTCTCTCTCTCTCTCTCTCTCTCTCTCTCTCTCTCTCTCTCTCTCTCTCTCTTTAATCAGAGATTGAACCCCCAGGGGCACTTAACCACTGAGCTACATCCCCAGCCCTTTTAATTTTTGTCTTTTCACTAAGTTGCTTAGGGCCTCGCTAAATTGCTGAAGCTGACTTTGAACTTGGAATCCTTCTGCCTCAGCCTCCCAAGCCACTGGGATTATAGGCATATGCCACCACACATGGCTCTCTTCTTTATAAATGATTTGTGATGCCATATTGGTACCTCAAAACACTGTGTCAAGTCACTTGTGGAACTAGACTGATGTCCTCAGAGTATGCTAACTTGACTCTCAGAAAGTCAGCCTTCTTAAAACATGAAACTAAGGGTTCATGTCCAACTAGTCACGTTTTGGAGAGAAGGGAAAGAGTGTTACTAGCACTGCCAAAGTCCAGACATGCCAAGTAGCTGTCATAGCTCATATCTCTTTCCGATCTAAGCCCTCGGGCAGCCGTTTGTTGTAGAGATTTCTATTGGGTACATTTTAGCAGCTATGTAGCAGAAATGACATAAATCCAAAGTCATTTAAAGGATGTAAAGATTTAAAATACTCTCATGAGTATTTATAAAGGCAATAGAGTTATTCTGGCAAATAGTTGACTCTATAAAGTAAGAGGCATCATTATTCCCCTCTCTTTTTAAAAATCTAGACTTTCCTTAATCCTACTGATAATGACAAGTTTTGTTCTACAACATGCCAAAGAAGAAAAGGGGCTGAGGAAGTGAGAGAAAAAGTAAACAATTTCTACCAAAAGGATTGTTGTTGTTATTGTTGTTGTTGTTTTCCCTACAGATAGTAACCTGCATTGTAGGGAGATAGAAAAGACCCTTTAATTAAATTTAAATAAAGAATTAGTAGGGTCAAATTTACTTCAAAAAAGTAATATCACACTGACTTGAGTAGAGAAGTGATCACAAGCAGCAGTGATTGCCAGTTAGAGGGTATTGTAGTAGTTGAGATTATGTCTAAACCTAGGTTGAGTGGTTAAATCTGAGAAGTTTTCAGGTTAGAGAGAAATTTAGAAAGTGAAGTTGATAGTCCTTTGTGACTGACTGCAAAACAGGAACTGAGAAAAAAAATGATGTCCAGAATGGTTTCTAGGTTTCTGGTTTTCAAAATCATATATTGGTATTACTGGAATGAGACACATTATTTTTGTTGTTGTTTGTTTTTTGTTTATTTGGAAGGAGTACAAAGACTTGGAGGGAAAACAAGACCAATAAATGGTGCATGTGAAAATGATTTAAAACTTCAAAGAGTTATACAAATAAAATAGGGAGGTGGGGTGATCATTTTTCTCCTCAAATGGAAGGGACTGCAACCTAGTTTAGAACAAAATTTTCTCTGCTGCTATCAGGATGATAGCAGGCATCCCTGCTTTAGGTGTTTTTCCTTTCACAACAAATCATACCAGTTTTCCTTGGGCATCTTCTTCCATGAGGAATCCTATAAATTCCAAGAATATAACCATCCTCTGTGACAACATCATACTTTTCACAAGGATAACCCCAGTAAGAAATAATCTGGCTCTAGAAAAGGAAAAGAAAAATTTATAACATCATGATATAATCTATTACTTTTCATGCATGCATTGAAATATAGTATTTTAAATTGCAACTTCATGTTCATCAGTTTCTGTGTTGGGACTGAATATGCTGGGAGAAAT
The DNA here is from genome assembly GCF_902686445.1 of Sciurus carolinensis. NCBI lineage: Eukaryota > Metazoa > Chordata > Mammalia > Rodentia > Sciuridae > Sciurus > Sciurus carolinensis. The sequence goes on from NC_062217.1 coordinate 93,726,208, forward strand.
TAGGATGGTTTGAGGGTTTATAGAAGGGGTTGCATGCAAAAGCATGGGTAAGACAGGGTGGGGTGACTCTACATGCCAGTTTCTACATTGCAGACTGCTAAGGACAATTCCTGATTATGCCTGTTGGCCTAGAATTACCAATGCACACTAGTTCATTCTCAAAATGTTCTGATACAAATTTATGTGGCCATCTAATGAGCAAGATCACAGGGTTCTGCAGTACTTGTTGCTGATAATTGAGCAGAGAGGGCCACATTGAGGGAGACACCTGGTCTAATTTGATTTTCATGGGGTTGAAGCTAGGGCAGTACCTGACCTCATTCTCCCCTTTTTTCCTATGTTTTGCTCAAGATTTTTATTGGCAAAGTGGATCTGAAAACCAAAGGTGAAGGGAATTTTTTAACCTAGTCCTTATAGATCAGCTAAGTATAAAAGAACAGAGTTTGTTAGAAGGTTCCTTAGGAGATGCCCCAGCCACAGATACACAAGGAAGAGGGCACTATGGGGTATCTTCTGCATGAAGGTTTGTATGCCTTGTCTCATTAATCCTTGTAAGAGACCTTTCAGATAAAATTTTACCCATTTTACAATTGAGAAATGTGAAGTTCAGGAAGATTAGTAATTTGTTCAAGATTATACACTAGGAAGAGAAAAAAAAGATTACTTACAGAAATAATTAATTTCAAAGCTTATGTTCTTATAATAAAACTATGCATTTGCCTCTATCAGCATATAGATGTGTGCATAACTTATGGGATTACATAAAACAGGTTAAGAATTCAGATTCTGGAGACAGACTATATACCACTGAATTCTTGCTCTTCTTATTAGCTATGTTACTCTGGGAAAGTTACTTAATCTTTCTGTGCTCATTTTCAGGTTGAGATAATAATAGTACCTCCTCACACAATGTTGTGAGGATTAGCTACAATAGATGTAAGAGTGTACGGAACAAAGAAAGTGTTCTATGAATGTTTGTTATTCCTACAATCATTATGAAAGGATGAAAAGCCAAAAAGCACTTGGATCAGGGAGAGAAGATTGGGCCTGACCATGGGAGGAAGAGGAAAATTTAGATTTGAGGAAATACATTCATGGACTGTGAGTTTGGCAGTCATACCTGCTAGATATGGAGAGACATAAATAAGAAACTCTGACAGCTTTATTCTTCCTAAAGTTCTAAAAGGAGCTTGAGTGTGGGTGAGGACACCAGTAGTGCACTGTGTACCCTGGAGTATGGAGCATAACCAGTAGTGGACGTTTGTCATTTGTCGTTTTGTTTGTTTCCCGAGTGCTTCCATTCTGCTTCTGTTGTGAATTATTGCAAGTTAAATACTTTGGACTATAAGCAACAAACATCAATCCTAGCTTATTAAACCAAAACGTATGCTGGTATTCCTCACAAAATTAAAAAAAAAAAATGAAAAACCTCAGGAAGAACTCCAGAATATTCTACGGGGATCATCAGTATGAACTTATGAGTCTTTCTCTCCAGGAAGCCACCATTAGATGGTAACTCAAACCACCAGGAAAGGGAATATTGCTACTCCAAATTAGGTCACAACTCTTGGATTAGTTATCCGTACCAAGGAACACAGGAGGAAGCACAAATTTAATCACTGGAAGAATTGCTGAAAACTAGACAGGCACACCAATCATAGCTAATTAATAATTCCTTATCTTAATTAGCTTTTTTTCAATGCATGACTTACAATATTCATATTAGCTTCAGGATTTGTGATGCTTCCTTTTTTATAACCATATATAGGTCCAAGAAGAAGCACCCAGCATGCTGTTGCTAAAAGCTGCCACATTTGGAGTCTGCCTGGGAAAGGAAATATTAATGAATTTGTCATCAAAGAGAAATTCTGCAAAATGAAATCTGGTGTATTCTTTTTACAACATTACTCTGGGAGAGAACAGAAACATACACTTCTAGGTTATACTTTAGCAAGTAACATACAGAATTATTCAGGACTCATTCCATGAAAAATTTTGTATGGAAGGAAGGAGTTGATTACATCTTTAATTCAGGGCTGTATCTGTTGGAAAGATAAGAGGGACATTTTTTAAAGTTGGTCTTCTCTTTCAGGGCATTGACAGTTTAGATGTCCTGGTATCTGCTGAATGATTGGCATTTTGTGACTCTGAAATCACAATTACTGGCCAGAGGAGCTTAGTGCCCTGTGTAGAGCAGATCCAGCTCTCTTCTGAAATGGTCAAGCTGGAGAACCTGTGGGGACTTGTAATGCTGCAGGGGAAGAAAGCCTTGTGACTAGTACAGTATGCTGCTTGTAGGAAGAGCTGGAATCTAGCTCCAAGGGATGGCCCCAGAATGAATAGGTTGCTTTCTATAGCCATGACATAGAGCCCAAAAGCTACCTTTGTTTCAATCCTCTGGGTATTGGAGCTGGATATAGAAGGGTGGCACACCCAGGCCTGAGTAGTCTCAGTGTGTCTCATTTTGTAAGGAGTGGAAAGTCCAATCCAAAGAGTTTCTTTTCAGGCACCTCTTAATGAGGGTGTGCTTCCCTGCTTGGCCCTATATAAACCTCATACTATTAGCCATAATTGTTGGGTAAGTCTGCCTGATTGAGGTACCTCTCCTTAATGATACCCCAAGAGTCCTCATTTCCTTGACCTGTTTCTATGACAGTTCCTGATGAATATTGCCTTTTTCTGTGTTCCATATTGACATAATGTTGGTTCTTACTACATCTATAATGATATTAGACTAAGAAAAAAGGAGATATTATAATTTCCAGGAGATTTTTAGTCTTCAAAGATGAGACAATTAGTCTCAGATACCCACATTAAATCAATATAGATTATCATAGATATAATCAATAATGAGTATATTGATCTATCACTCTAAATCAGCATTTCACACTGCTGTTCTGTAAAACATGTCTCCCATGGATATTTGGAACAAAGGATTCATGTGTAATCATAAGTTAAATTATATATGATTAACATGTTAATCTACATGTTTGTATGTATATATTCATATATGACATGATTAGAGAGTCATATATAAATGCTATAAATATGACTTACAATTTTATTTGTCATCATGTTTTTTTGCTTGAATAACACCAATTAAACATATTATGACCTAGATTGTACTAGAAACACCAGTGAGAAATGCTGTTTTGATATTTGTTTCTTTCTCTACTTATTATACCACATACACACAAAAATCTGTGTAATGCAGGGAAAGCCAAAAAAGATACAAACAACCCTAACTCAGAACCTTGTCTTTCAAAAGTTTCTTCAGAAGGATACTGTGCGTGACCATGGAGACAGTTGCTACAGTCTTACCCAGATTTGGTTGCAAATGATAAATATCAGGATATGGCTGTGTGTATTTTCTCCTAGCTACTGAAGTCAGATAACTGTAAACTTTCAAAAGAATATTGCCTTACTGGCTTTTTGGTTTCAAACAGTTTAAATATTTCACATCAAATGTATGTGGATTACATATAGGCAGCTTCCATAAGTAATGCATTTTACATTGACAGATGTATATTGATGATAAAATCAAGGATAACAATTTCTCAACAAAAATTAACAGAAATAATAGAGACCTTTATTTACACTTCTCATTGTCCCATAATAGGAACTCTCAGATTCATCAAGCAGACATTCAACCAGAGTTTATGCTCATGCTTAGATAGTATTTGTGATTAATTCACACTCTAATTCTCCACTATGCTCAGAAATGGAGAAGAGAGTTGGCCAGAATACGCAGATTACAAGCACCCTACGGGGAACTCTAATGTGCTTTTGTTATGAAAGCACGTGGAGGCCAGTGTCTACATATGGCTCCCTGATGAATCTCAGTTTGCTCAATGGTAATGAAAAGCTAATGATGAGTGATTGGTGAAAAGTTTTGATTGAAATTCTGCTTCTGTCCTTCAGAAATTAAGTCAGTCATAAAAATATAGCTCTCAAATTCTGAACCACAAGAAGCAGAACTGGCCATCAGCCATAGCTCCAGTGCTCTCATATCCATCACTTTTTCCCACCAAAGCCACCCTACTGGTGTTGGCAATTACTGTTATTATTATTATCAGTCATGAGATTCTCACTAGTCAATTTAACTTCCCTTGAAACTTAATTTCCTCATCTATATGATTGCGATAGTAACACCTACTTATGGGGTTAGCTTGAAATAATAAATAATGATGTAGTAAATAAGATGACAATATCTATAAAACATCTAATGCTGTTTGACTCGATAAATGGTAGCTATTGTTATAGCATATCTTCTATTATTTTAACAATGATTGACTTCAATAATGGTGGTTATTGTTATATCTTCTATTATTCAGTGGTTCTTTCAGATGTGTATGTCTTGCTCTCTACCTCTTCCACAGGCTTCTTAAAGGCAAGAACCACCTTCTATGCTTTGCTTGCATTTGTATTGTTCTTATCCTTTGTATCTCTAGGCTTCTTCATACCAGAGATGGCACAATTCTTTCAATGGAATTGTAAAATATGACAGCATATTTTGTATCAATATTTCTTCTCATATAGGAACATGTAAAAGCAGTTAAGAATTTGTTATCATTATTTCTAACAATAATTTTCCATTTTTACTACATAGAATGTCCCACCTACTTAATCTATAATGTTTATACCATGGTTTGAGCATCTACATGCTTAATCTTTGTACTTCTGATTTTTCCACAGATAGTAAATGTCAATTTAGGAATTTGGGAGGATTGATTTTACTCAATTTTTTTTACTCAATCTTACTCCCTCTTATAAAATTATTCTTAAAAAATTAACTGATAGAAAATTCTTCAAAGTATTCTTCAAATAGACATTATAAAGTTTGGGCACAGTATAATTCATTAGAAGACCAAAACAGATTTAGTATAAAATTCTTATTCCTGAAAAATTGAAAATGAGTTCAAACCCAGAAATATGAAAACATCCTTTGTATGCAGTTTATGTTCCAAACAAATAAAAGAAATTTAAAACAGAGCCAAAGACTATACTTTCAGGTATCATTTCCATAGTTGGTCATGAAAACAAAGAAAATGCAAACATGGTCAATAAAATGTAAATAAAATGTGTGACATTTTCACAGCCCAAGGAAGTTATGAAAATTACCATGTAAATAATGTGTTTATGTAATATAAATTATATATTTACAATCATGCACAAAATTGTAAAAGGAAGCCAAATGTAATATCAATAAGAGTCACGATCATATCTTTTGTCATCAGTGACAGCAGACATTTTCATTTTTTTCTTGATAAGTTTGTTCAGAAAACATTGAACTAAGAAATCTCTACACATAGGTGGGAGGTAAAAAAAAATGTAGTAGATACTCCTTTGGAGAAAAGGATAAAATATCCAAATTTATAATGAGTCAATATTGTTTATATGATTATAGAGGCTAAGCAAGTAGCTGAAAGAGGCTCCTCCCCAACCCAAAGAGAGAAAGAAAGAGGGGAAGAGGTTGGGGAAAGGAATAAAGGAAAAGGGAAGAAAGGAAGGAAGAGAGGGAGGGAGGGATGGAGAAATTGTATAGTAAACAACAAAAGTGTAGGTGATCTGGTGCTATTTTTAAATTTTTACATTCTGACTCAATTATCTATGTTTGAGCAATTCCCCATGTCTAGTTTTTGGTAAATAATATTCTCAATAGACACAAAGGCACTTGAACTATTATTTCTCTATATTTCTGAGTGAGATGTTAGCCAAAAGTTTATGGACATCATACATTCGGTTTATTTTCATTCTGCAGATCAGATTACAAATTATTTTCCCAACTGTGCAAAGAGTTGGTGAAGTTTATTATCATCTTCTTGACCATAATGCCAAATCAGGAGAAATTCCTGCAAATAGTCAAAGAGTTCTAGAGGAAGACTAGAAGACAGAGATGAAGACTACAGTTTGGGCCTTTCTTTTCCTATCATGGGTAGTATACAGGGCCAAAATTTCATGCCCTGCACAGCCTACCTAATAAGGTTGTTGTAAGTTTTGAAAAAGTTCATTTTAAAAGGTAGCCTATTTAAAATCATGAACAATTACAAAATCCAGGAATATAAGGCAGAATGCATCTTCATTTTAGGAAGACATAAGAGCCAAAGAATGTCTTTGCTGCATTTCCAATTCATGCCAGTGGAGTTAAAAAAAAAAAAAAAAAAAAAGCCTAAAAACAAGCCTAACCTCTCATTTCATATCCCTTGAATGAAAGTATCCAGAAGCAGGTAGATAATGATGGAAGCAGATAGAAGAACATTCCAAAGGAATCTGGTAATCACAACCACTTAGCAGAGGCTTTGAGTACTTGTCCTTGAGTTTATTATTTAAAGGAACTAACTAACAAAACAGACAAATCCCATGGTCAGGTCAGCCAGGTGAGATCTCTCCTGCTATCTCCTGATTGCTGGCCCCCTCCTGTGCTTCCCATGTTTGACTTCCAGCTCCACCATTCACCAGCAACACCCACACGTCTCCACCCCCTCTCCCTGACCCAACAGCATGGTATGTTCTGTCCACTGAATGCTCTTTTCCCCCAAACCCATTCCTTCAGGTAGCTGTCACTAACCACATGCTTTCATATATTTTCTAGATGAAAAAGAAATCCAAGTCCATAAATCTTACCTTGATGAGTCATCTGAACTCTCGTCCCATATTTTCCTGAACCTTTCAGGACATATCCACTTTGATTTCTTTTTGGAAACTTTAATACAACATACCCCTAAATAAAATCACCTTCATTTCCTATTTCCACTCCACTTTTATCTTTTCAATTCTAAACTTCTTTCCCCTAATACTGAGAGCAGGAACTTAGAAAAATTCTCTTATATTCTCTGATTTCTGCGTACCCTATAATCAATCTATTAATAAATAATGATGCTCTTTCAATTTTTTTTCAAATTCCTTTTCAGAACTTTGCTCAACATTTGCTTTTTTCTTTTAATCTTCAAAAAATTTTTTTTCAATTAGTACTGCTACCTCTCAGTGAGTATCTCAAACCCAATGCCTGTATAATTATCCTGAACTCTTGACTAGTCTTAACTTCTTTCATTTTTTTTATGACTCAAATCATTATGCATGTTGCTGCCAGGTTAATTTTATGAAGCTCCTTCATCTTTTCAAATATTCATTTAAAAAAACAATGAAAACTATTTCCAACCATGATGATGTAACTCATACAAGCTGATAAAATGTACAACTTGATTGTTTTCTATCTTCAAACCCAGGGTAAGATACCACAGACCTGAGATAGAAGTATTACCTGCTGTCAAGAGAGGAATCAAGATAGAGTGCTAAAAAAGATTTGATCATTCTAAAGGAAGGCAGGTAAAGAAGGTAAGAGGGAAAGAAAGAAAGGAGAAGAAAAGAAGGGAGAAAAGAGGAAGAGAAAGAAGAAAATCAGAAAACAAATAGCAAGAGATCAAGATGGCAGACTTAAACCCAGTTTTATCAAAAATTACATTCAGTGTTAATGCACAAAACACTCCAATTAAAAGACAGAAATCATCAGACAATAAGAAAGCAAATCCCAACTACTCTTTTTCAACAAGTGATACACTTCAAATATAAAGGGAAACAGGTTGAAAATAAAAGAAATTCAGAAGTATATCATGTAAACAGTATGTAGAAGAAAGCTGATATATCTATATCAGAAAAATAGACTTCAAGACAGAAGGATTATCAGAGATAGAGGGATAGTTCATAATATTAATTCATGTAGAAGACAAAAGTCTATTCAGCAAAAAGATAATTATCAGGCATCTAATAGTACCACTTAATAATAGATGAAGAAAAAACTGACAGTACTAAATAGAATTTAGTTTTGTAGTTGGAGATCCTGACATCTCTCTTTAAACAACCGAAATTACTGGGACTCAGTATTGGGGCTCAAAGATATTAAGCTCTGCCATGCTGAGTATTTTGAACTAAAGAGCTTGGAGGGCTTCAGAAGCCACCTCAGAAGCAAAGTATCTCTCCCTGATATCCTGCTCTTCTGTTTCTAGTTCCCCTTCCCTTTCCCTCATCTAAGCTAGTCACAGGAACCAGAATTCTTCCCCAAGGCACATCATAGAAACTAGAAGGCCTACAAATCAAGTCATAAAACCTAGAAAGGTTATTCTCTCCTTTCCCTTACCCTATATCTAGCAGGAAGGAATACTACACAGAGAGACCAAGAAGAATCTGAACAGACAAGTCTTGCTGGGTTTCCCCTTCTTAGTCTACTAACATTACATCATGCCTTTTTATCCAATCACATTTATACACAGGTGTCCATTCTTCATCAAATTCAAGCAGAAAAACAGTTCTCCCAAGGTTTTGGGCTCTTTATTTTTGAAATCTCGCATGCCATATAACTCTAATTAAATAAGTTTATTATGCTCTTTTCTTGTCAGCCTGTCTTTTATCATAGAAGTATTGACCATGATTCATGTAATAAGTGAGGAAAGATATCACACCTTTCCAGTTCCTATAGTTTCTGGTACCTAATGTGGAACGACTGGGACACATGACATGCTCCAGAGCCTGCTGATGAGATTCAGAGGCAGATGATAAAAGGCTAAAAAAGAAAATTTAGGATTTTTTTTTTTTTGACCAAGGTTAGCATCCCCATATCTCTTAACTGTAGTGCCTAGTTAAGAATGGAAGGTAATTTTTTTTTTTTTCTTTATCCTTTCCTTTCCAAATTCAGATTGTCAGGAGAAAATCATTGCATAACTAGTTACTGAATACAACTTCTGGTGATTTTTTTTTTTTTGAGTACTTTCATTTTCTGATTTCTTTCCTGCCAGACAAAGTCTTTGTTTTCCCTTTTCACAGTCTTTTGTGTCACAAAAGGAAGAACACAGGTATAGACCTTTGTAAACCTGTTGAAGCCAACCTCCAGTCAGATGGAATTCATGGCTCTCACCAGACCAGAGTCTATTTAGACAAATTTGTTGTGGGTCCCTAAGACAAAAAACAATAAAGGAGGATCCATTTCATCTTGTTTTATGTCCTAAGAGCTTGATTTTGTGACCAATTAAGAATCGTCTGATCTCAGCCACCCAGGAGGTAACTGATAGGTCACATTCAGCAATCAGTCAGAAAACACTGGGGACTCCAGATACAAGTTATTTAGCTGCATTCTCTTTGTCCAACCATGCTAAGCTCTCAGGGAAGTCTGTCTTAAAAAGAAGTCTCACTTATCAGGGGATTTTGTCATCTTAACCTTCGTTGCCTGGTTAGCGCTGGGAAAGTCCAACACGAAAAGTACCTACTGGTGTTACAGATGAGTGCACTGGTTACATGCCATATCCTTGTGGGATACCGGAGGTTCTGTTCACAAAACACTGTCCTTAACAATTCATGGCCATGAGGATCTTTGAGTCTCTGAGTCTTTCTGGGAGTGAATGTTTGGGATCATGAGGGCTATATCTTCTGTATTTTCTTTGGGATCACCTATTGGTTTCAAGGTAAAGATTTATCCTAAGCCCCAAAAGTTGTCTTCTGGTCTTTCTGTGAAAAAGTTGACTGTATTGGATCACTATTGGAATATATATACTATTGAGGATCCTAATTGTCAATGTCCAAATGATGGATCTTTTGAAGTGAAAAGACTTTTATATTTGAAAAAAAAATTAAGCAATTTCCTTATTGGTATTTATGGGAAAATAAAATTAAAAGGAGGAAAAAAATTTTTCAGGAGTTCTATAGTTATATATCATCTTTATAGGAGTAGAAAATTATTGGAAATAATTCAAACATTCATCAATAATAGGTACACAGTTATGTTATATTTATGCAATAGAATACTATTTGTTGACAATTTTGGCAGCATGGATGAATTAAACAAAACTTATGCTGAGTGAAAGAAGTCAGAGCCCCAAAAATGCATATACTATAATTCCAATTCTGTGGAGATGAAGAACAGATCAAACTAGTCTATAGAAATAGAAGTGTTTGTTTGCTGGTAGGTGTTGGCCCTAAAGGCACAAGAAGAATCCTTGAAGGTGATGGTAGTATTCTATGCTTAAATTGGTGTCATTGTCAAGATTCATCAAATAGTACAAGGTGCATTTCACTGAATGTAATTATATTCCAATTATAAAGAAAAGGAAAACTACATTGCAAAGCAGATGTTCCCAATGATTGACTGTGCTGGCATAAATTAGTGCAACTTATTTGAAAGCATATTGCTATATTTACTATAAGTTTTGAGTAATATCTCTCTTATACCTCAGAAGTTCTATTCAGCATAATTATACTAAGAAGAGAGATTCTCAATTTGAAGTTGAGGGAGGGATCTTTTTGTATAATGTTTTATTCTCATTATTTGTAATAAAGAAAAATTAAAAACATTTTTTTAATTATAGAAGGATGTCTAAACTATAATGTGTAAATTTAATCTCAGATAAAGCCATTAAATCATGTATAAAGGTGATATAATAAGATAAAACATAATGCTATGTTAAATGGGAGGAAGAATTGTGTGAAGACTATTGTGAGAAGATATATCAGAAGTATTCATCTTCACACTAGGGTATACGAAAATTTTGAAAAAAAATACATAGAGGCACTTAAATTGTTTTGAAAGAATGAAATTCTAGGCCTTGGATTCCCATGAATCACTCTTTTGTTTTATATGGATATGGCATTGAGAACTTCTGACTCCAAGCAGGTTTTTTCCTTTCAAACTCCACAGAGGAAAACCTTTTCTCTTCCCCTCTTTCTATGGTAAATTGCTCTGAGTTGTAAAATAATCTGGAACTCTTTAACAACAACAACAACAAAATTTGGCAATATTGGTATTGGGAAGGAAGTGACTTTAATAAAGTAATAATTCCTTTCCAAGGGCAATTAACTTCTGAAAACAAGTAGTTTCTACTTCTCGGTCTTAAAAGAACAGGAAAAGGATCTACTCAACTTGTTAGCAGAGATCATAAGACAAATCTTGTTGATACATCATTATGTGATTCATGATACAGAGTTACAGAAAGAATTCAAAGGAGTGAATGGCTTGCAAACATGGTTTCTCAGCACTTAACATCTATTCAAAAAAGTGGAAAAGACTAATAATGAATTTTGTCTAGTCAATAAATAAAACAGTGGATGCATGAATTAAAAAGAAAAGTCTGTTTGTGCCATTAAGATTTGCATTAAAAATAAAATCTTTTAATGCTCGTTATTCATTAAACTTTTAATATGTTTGTAAATCTTTGACCAATTATATGCTAATAAAATTAAAATTAAAAATAATTTAGAATGAAAATAAAATGCAACTTTTTAGTCACAGGAAATCAAAACAATTTAAATTCAATGTGTATGTACTTTTAAGTACCAGAGATAAATCTATTGATCATTAAAGACTTATAAGCATATAAATATACTACATTAGCATATATACCTCTAGACATACACAAAATACCTGTAGAAAAAAATGAAATGAGACTATGAATTCATGGATAAAAATAAAATATATAAAACTTAATTAAATAAAGGAATTTTTTTCAATGGATGATATTAGGTTTCAAATTACTGTTCTATTAGATTCATTAAAAAAACATGTAAAGACATGTGTGATGTTATACACCTGTAATCCTAGCAACTCCAGAGACTGAGGTAGGAGCAAGTTCAAGGCCAACCTGGGTAACTTAGTGAGACTGTCTCAAAATAAAAAAATAAAAATGGCGGTGGATATAGCTTAGTGGTAGAGTATCCCTGGGTTCAAACCCCAGTACCCCCCCGCCCCCCCCACACATATACACACATACCAAGTAACAATTTTATTTTAAACTGCCAGTGATTATGATGTTACTAAATGCATCCTTAGCTACTACTTAAAATTATTACAAAAATTTTGTCAACTTAAAAATTGGCAAGTACATATAGGGTTCTATAAAATTTGGGGTTAGAAAAGCACTAATCTATTTATTGGTTATAAATTTCCTTCAATTACTTTAGTAGCTTGAATTACTTTTATAATAAAATATAGTTTATGATGTTTAGAAATAATAAGGTATAGATATAAATTCAATGATCTCTGGAGTAAAGACTTTAGGATGTCTTGGTATAGAGCAAAGTCTTCAAGTTTTAGTATTTCTACCTGTAATAATCAATTTGGGTGTTCCTTGTAGTTTTTATTACAGGATTTTTGGCAGCTATATAAGTGACTTAGTTTGCCAGAAATTGTTGTCAGGCAGAATGTTTTGGCATCTGCCATATTTTCCATTTTTTATAGAATATTTTCAATCTAAAACCAATTGACTCTATACAAAAATTTAAGTACTGTCTTGCCCCCAGTTTTGCCTCACAAAACTCCAACATTCTTAATCTCATCAAAAACAGTAAGTCACCTTTTACACAGTTATGAGTAGTAAAGGTAATCAGAAGCTCTAAATTGCTTCTCTATTTTCCTACGCCCATAGAGTGAAAGACTTAATGAATGAGGAAGAGGAGAAAACACTGGGAACAAAGGAACAAAAGGAACTCTTTACACAATAGGATCTCCAGGACTACAAATTAGATTGGAGGATTAAGTTCCTTTGAATCAAAGGAAGAACAAGGCAACTTTCATGGGATCCTCAAATAAGCCGGGAGGCCAATAGCTCTGTGTGCCAAGCCTAGAGGCAGCAAAAGGCAGGAGTTTTAGGATGAATGGAGAGTAAAAGGTCCAGAGGAGAAGAGAAAGATGAATAGCAAACATCTGCAGGGTAAAGTGTTTCATGTCCCTCCTATAATATGTAGGGAAATGCTCCTTTTCTGCCTGGCAAAATAGATTCTCAAAGGGAATTCCTTCAAAATAATTGTTCTCTCAATTTCTTTACGAAGTAAAAGAAAGACAGAATATGTCAGTGAAGGAATATAAAAGCAAGTCATGATGGACTAAAATGACAGCTTGAATACCCTATTCCTATTCCCAAATTTAATTCCACACTATCATATTTCCAGTCTGAAGTGCTAAGTGTCCTAAAGTGACTGTATTTTTGAACTGGTTTATTTTTCCATAGATGAAGAATGTCTGGTAAGAACTGCTTTATTATATCTAGAAAATGGAAAATAAAGAATAAATATTTTGTAAAAACAAACAAAACATAACAATGGTTAAATTTTGACACAGAAATGAAGACCAATTCTTTAATCTCTATGTCTGGTGGGATATTAGTCTATCAGGTTGACTCATCCTCAACTTCTTAGCTTCAAATGCAGGTCTGCATTTCAGAGTTAGAGGAGCATGCTCATCTTTAATATCATCTACATTTAGGTAAACCTATTTTTCACTCCTCACACAGTAAGACCATATTATTGCAAAGCACAGACGAATAATGGCATGTCCTTCATAAATTATCAGAAGGTGTTTATAGTTTCCATAAGTGGGGCGGTCTCTTTAGCCAATCACTAGCCCCACTTTCACCTGTGGTGATTTTGGTCATAAGACAATAAAGAGCTTTTTAAAAAAAATGTTAAACATGTTTTAAAACATGATTCATATATTATTCCCCAAATCCCTACATGCATAGCCCAAAAGAAAGATCCATAAAAAAATCTATTGCTAACTTTTCCCAGATACAGAATTTCAATATTTCCTTTCATTGTGAATCAAATATACTAATATTTGCTTTTTAAATGCAACAGCTTTCTGAAAGGGAAAGCTTACCAAAAAAAAAAAAAAAAAGTCTAAAAAGCTCTGCAATGTAACTTCGTCCTCCCTGCATAGGCATAGTATATTCCTTCCATCTCGTGTTTAATTTGATAGACTCAAAACACCAACATTTAAAGTTCTGTACCTCCAAAGGCTTCCTATGTCTCACTGATATACCATACATAATCCAGCCCCTATAAATAGATCAATAATTATTACCAGATCTCTTAACTCTCTGTGGGGGGATCTTTCTTCAAGTCCTGAGAGCTTCAGGTTGATCCTAGCTTCTTCCAGAGGTGACTATCAGTGGAGCATGCTCTGTTCTAAACAACTCAGAAGATGTTGCAATCAGAAATTTCTCAACAGGAGGCAGATTAATCATGACTTCAGATATGGCAGGTGCTGCCAGGGCAATCTTGTTAGGTGAGTTCTTAGCCGGTGATGAAAAAGAGAGTGATAATTGAATTAAAATCTCTGCTTCTGCCAAGCCAGTCCTCGAGTTCTGTGCCTGAAAAATCACAAGGATCAGGGGAATATAGATTCCACTCAAAATAATTTTCACCCAAGGGTGTCTACAATGAGGCCAGTCATATAAACATTTTAGGCATTTAATCCCCCTGTCCCATCCAATGGCAACAACTCTAATATCACCACACTCCCATTTCTACTATGAGTTTTCTGCTTTGATGTGTAACTTGGATATTAAAACTGGCAGCAAATGCAGAAAATATGATATCCAGTTTTATCTCTCCTACACAGTGTCTCACTTGAGATCTCCAGTTAGATAAAAGAAAAACAACAAGGCTTTTGACTACTCTCCAACCAGTCTCTTTCTTGTCATGTAAGCAGCTCCTTTATCTGCATTGGGTGGAGACTTGGTATTAGGGAACCTGTAGGATTTTAGAGATTGCATAGTTTTCTATTTTCAGGAGAGGCCTCTTATATTATAAAAAATTACAAATGTTCAGGTCTAATTTGGTGAAATTAAAACAACAAACTTCTAAAATGATTCCAAACTACTAGTTTGCCTGTGTGAAGGTCTTCGGCAGAACAGTGAATTCCTGAAATTTCATCCTTGATTCAGGCAGCCAGGACTTTATGAGGCTGGCTTTAATATTTTTGAGTTTGACTTGTATCAATTAGTGTGGAGTCAGTTTGGTTAGAAATTATAATTTGAATTGGTTTTGCTTTAGTTACTATGGTAGTTCCACTCATTTAATTACATTTGTTTGTAGATTCATTTGACTTATTAGAAAATATTTATTCCTATGTTTTTAATACAATTCTACCTACAAAGTAATATGTTCTATTAGCATGATATTTCTAGCTTCTGACTGAAAACAAAATAACTGTACAAATAGCTCGTGTATTTGCAATACAGTAGTTCTCCCTTATCTGATGTTTCACTTTCAAAGCTTCAGTCACCAATACTGCAGTATGAAAATATTAAATGGAAAGTTTCAGAAATAAAGAATTTATGTTTTTAATTGTGTGTCAATCTGAGTAGTGCAATGAAATCTCATGCTATCTAGCTCTGTCCTACCAAGGATGGGAATCATCTCTTTGTTCAGGATATCCACCCTGTATATACAACCTGCAGTTAGTCATTTAGTAGCCTTCACAGTTGTCAAATCAAATGTTATTGTATCACAGGGCTTGTGCTCATTTTTGTCATAATGGTTTCAAAACACAAGAACAATGATGCTGGCAATTCAATCATATGAAAGATAACTCATGAAATGCTTTATTTAACTGAAAAAATGAAAGTGCAGTAAGATACCTTGAGAGAAAGAAAAAGACCACGTTCACATGACTTTTATTATGGTATATTGTTAATAATTGTTCTATTTTAGTAAGTATTATGAATCTATCATGTGTCTAATTTATAAGTTAAACGTTATGGTAAGTAAATATATATGAAAAACATTTCATCCGTGGTTTCAATTATCCACTGGAGATCTTGGAATGCAACTCTTGCAGATAAAGGATATGACTGCATACATAAACAATTATAGAATCTAGTCTATGCTAGAAAATGCAGACATTCTTGGGCAAGAATTATATTGATCTTGTAATATATTACCAAAAATTTCTCTAGTGCCTACCTCAAAAATCCAAATCATTTTATTCTGGTGCACTTTTATACTGATCCCTACTTCCATCTAACTTCCATTTTATCCTAAAATATGAACACATCATTGTTTGTTTTTGTTTTTTGCTGTTATTTGTTATTGTTTTTTGTACTGGGGTGAGACCAGGGGTGTTTTGCCTCACCAGTTCTTTTCATTTGAGACAGGGTCCTGCTAAGTTGCTTAGGGCCTCCCTAAGTTGCAAGACTGGTTCACTTGGGATCCTCCTGCTGCAGCCTCCAGAGTCTCTGGGACTACAGGCATGCCCACTGCACCCAGCATATTGTAAAGTATATATGCTTTATATGTGTTACTTTACAATCAATCTCAGTGTGTTTCCTACTTTCCTAAATCTACACCATGCTTTTCAGCAGTACTGACTCCACAAATTATGGATCCCTATACAAAATTAAAATGTGGGACTCCTTGTTAAGAAGTATTAAGACTTTCCAGCTGGTGACAGCAAAGTAAGAAAGTATGAGACCCTTGTAACTAGTGTCCTGTGCAATTTCATATTTCATATCTCTGTCAGACCAGCCTCATTTGTGATAAAAAAGCTGCTGTTCATTTATGTGGTTTGTTCACAAAGTTCTTTCTTAGAATTCTACAATATCCACCTTTTAACTACACCATCCCCTAGTAACAGATAGTTTTATTTCCTTAAATTCCCCACCATTACAAACATCAGAATTTACACTCCCCATCTTGGAATTTAGTGAGAATTTCTTTAAGACATATATTGAGGAATGAGATTTTTTTGGTCCTAGATTACATAATTGCTTAATTTAGCTATATGCTGCCAGATTGTTCTAGAATAGGCTGTGCACTTCCATCAACAGTGCTGAGAGCCCTTTTTCCTATCTATTCTATTCACTAGATGTGATGTTATAAGCATCTCTGTCATCAATATATCATTTCTCTACTTATGTCATCTGGATCTAATTTATTGAACAGAAATCCATCTTTGTTTATAATATTTACTTTTTCAATAATAATTATGATTTTGGTATCTTTGAAATAATTTCCCCATTCTTTGATCACAAAATCAAAGGGTGAAAGTTCTTTTCCTTTCCCTGTCTTAGTAGTAGCTTCAGGGCCCTGAGAGGGGTGATGCATGTCTTGCCTTCTTTTCACCTCTTCCTTCCTGCCTCAGCATGCAGGAGGTGTAGGTGTTTTATCCAGTTTTCTACGACCTTGGAGGTATTTGGGTGGAGCGAGGAAAAGAATGGAACAAACCCTGCTTGATTCATGTTGCAGATGCTTCTTGGCCAGTGTATTCACCCAGCTGCTTGTGTCCAGCTTTTTCTTTTGCTTTAGTTTTTTTTGGGGGGGATGTGGGGGGGTCTTACAGGAAATGCATCATTTAGAGTGGAGTTGAGCTGGGTCCCCAATCTGGAGTGAGATAAAATCTTAGAGTAGTTTTGATTTGCATTTCTCTAACTGCTAGAAATGTTGAACATTTTTTCATATATTTGTTGATCGACTGTATTTCTTCTTTTGTGAAACATTTGTTCAGTTCCTTAGTCCATTTATTGACTGGGTTATTTGTTTCTTTGGTGTTAAGTTTTTTGAGTTCTTTATATAGCCTGGAGATTAGTGCTCTGTCTGAGGTGCATGTGGTAAAGATTTTCTCCCATTCTGTAGGATCTTGCTTCACATTATTGATTGTTTCCTTTGCTGAGAAGAAGCTTTTCAGTTTGAATTCATCTCATAATATTTCTATTAACACTAGAGTGCACTGAAGATTATCAATCATAGTGGAACAAGATCCATGGACAAGGCAAACATTAAAACTCTCTTTGCTAATGAATGTAGTAACCCATCAAGACATGGATTTTCTAGGAAAAGGGTGACAAATTGGAAGACTAAAGAAGATATTATGATTATTTTATTAACTCTAAGATGTCTTTATTATAAACTGTACCATTATGTTGTGTTCTCTTAGCAAAGAAAAACAATGTCAATTATATTTGTAATACATAATAAATTAGAAGTAGTCTTCTAAGTACAGAGGTATAAAAATGTCAAAAAATGCACTTTTAAATCATTGAGATATAGTTTATTACAATGCCAAGGCCCTAAAATCTTCATATGAATTTGCTTGATGATTCAGACTTACACATGGGTTAAAACACACAGGCTTTAGCATATTATAAAGTGCAAACACCTAGTATTCTGCAAGCCCCAAAGATCTCTTTTCTTCTCTAAAATTTTGTAAGAGCTTTAAGAAGCCACAGCTACTAAATGAAGAGTTTTTATAAGTTTTATATTATGCTTTAAATAGAATAAATATACATACAATTTACATCTATGTTGTAAATAGAACACCACATATTTTTTGTTTTGTAAGATCTGATTGACATAAGGAAAGGTAAAAGTTTACTAGCTCAGTTTCATAATTATCTATATTGCTGGATGGAGTTTTAAAAATGCATCAAGATTTAGTAGAAGCAATAGTGACAAATTTTTTCCATTTTTATCTACATATTTTTATGTGACACCTTTCTTTTTTTAATTATTAAATTTTACAGACTGCATTTTGATTTATTCTACACAAATGGGGTATAACTTTTCATTTCTATGGTTGTGTAAGATTTAGATTCATACCATTTGTGTAATCATACATGTATGCAGGGTAACAATGTCTGTCTCATTCCACCATTTTTCTACGTATACCATTCAACCAAGTATGGAAATTTTGTAAATCAGACATTGGCATTAATGTATCACTGTGTTTATGTAAATATTAACAAAAATTATTTCTAAATATTAAAAAAAAGCCACAGATATTGGGAAGAGACTGCTCAGATAGGTAACCCATTAACTCTAATTGTCACACAAACACTACATAGTAAATATTATAATCTGTATTTTACAGGTAAGGGAACTGAAATTCAGAGAAGTTATAAACTGCTTAGAGAACTCACAAATGGACCATAAATAATGCAACATTTATCCCCTCATGAGACATTTAATTCATAGAGCAGGAAATGCCAGAATTGTCCTACTGCTATAGGTCTCATAGCCCAAATGACCATCTCTTAAGTCCACATTTTGAATTGTGGGAATTAAAAATTAAAAAGTACATATGTATTGAAATATAGAAATATTGTTTACAATTTACTCTGAATGAAATTTCTGAAATTTCTATTTGTTTCTGAAATTTCTATTTATGTTATTATCTAGTATTCAATATATTCAGAAAGGGTACACAAGTCTGGCCCTTCTACAAGATGAAAAGAGGAAAAGATAATTCCTCTTTCTACAGAAATATTTTCTATACACACATAATGCCTGTCTTTATACACATCTGTTTAATATATATATATATATATATATATATATTTTTTTTTTTTTTTTTTTTTTTTTTTTTTTTGCTGAGGCTAGCCTTGAATTTGCAATCCTCCTGCCTCAGCCTCATGAGTCTCTGGGATTACAGATGTGTGCCACCCTGTGGGGGATAAATTAATATATATATATATATATTTTTTTTGTAAACACATGGGATACATGTTGTTTCTCTGTGTGTACATGGAGTAAAGGCATACCATTTGTGTAATCATAAATTTACATAGGGTAATGTTGTTTGATTCATTCTGCTATTTTTTCCCTCCCCCCACCTCTCCCATCCCTCTTTTCCCTCTATACCGTCCTTCCTTTCTCCATTCTTGCCACCCTCCCTAACTCTAACCCTAACACTAAACCCCCAAACCCCATTATGTGTCATCATCTGCTTATCAGCGAGATCATTCGTCCTTTGGTTTTTTGAGATTGATTAGCATGATATTCTCCAATTTCATCCACTTGCCTGCAAATACCATAATTTTGTCATTCTTTATGGTGGAGTAATATTCCATTGTATATATATACCACAGTTTCTTTATCCATTCATCAATTGAAAGACATCTAGGTTGGTTCCACAATCTGGCTATTGTGATTTGAGCAGCTATGAACATTGATGTGGCTGTATCTCTGTAGTATGCTGATTTTAGTCCTTTGGTTATAGACTGAGGACTGGGATAGCTGGGTCAAATGATGGTTCCAATCCAAGCTTTCTGAGGAATCTCCATACTGCTTTCCAGAGTGGCTGCACTAATTTGCAGCTCCACCAGCAATGTATGAGTGTACCTTTTTCCCCACATCCTCACCAACACCTATTGTTGCTTGTGTTCTTCATAATCGCCAGTCTAACTGGGGTGAGATGGAATCTTAGGGTAGTTTTGATTTGCATTTCTCTTATTACTAGAGATGTTGAAAATTTTTTCATATATCTGTTGATTGCTTGTAGATAATCTTCTGTTGATTGGATTATTTGTATTCTTGGTGTAGAGTTTTTTGAGTTCTTTATATATTCTGGAAATTAGCGCTCTATTTGAAGTATGAGTGGCAAAGACTTTCTCCCACTCTGTAGGCTCTCTCTTCACATTAATGATAGTTTCCTTTGCTGAGAGAAAGCTTTCTAGTTTGAATCTATCCCAGTTGTTGATTCTTGTTTTTATTTCTTGTGCTATGGGTGTCCTGTTAAGGAAGTCTGATCCTAAGCCGACATGTTGAAGATTTGGACCTACTTTTCTTCTATAAGATGAAGGGTCTCTGGTCTGATTCCAAGGTCCTTGATCCATTTTGAGTTGAATTTTGTGGATGGTGAGAGATAGGGGTTTAGTTTCATTGTGCTGCATATGGATTTCCAGGTTTCCCAGCACCATTTGTGGAAGAGGCTATCTTTTCTCCATTGCATATTTTTTTCCCAATTGTCTAGTATGAGAAAATTGTATTTATTTGGGTTTGTGTCCGTGTCCTCTATTCTATACCATTGATCTACCTGTCTATTTTGGTACCGATACCATGCCGTTTTTGTTACTATTGCTTTGTAGTAGAGTTGAAGATCTGCTATTATGATACCCCCTACTTCACTCTTTCTGCTAAGGATTGCTTTAGCTATTCTAGGTTTCTTATTCTTCCAGATGAATTTCATGATTGCTTCTTCTATTTCTGTAAGGTACATCTTTGGGATTTTAATTGGAATTGCATTAAATCTGTATAGCACTTTTGGTAGTATGGCCATTTTGACAATATTAATTCTGCCTATCCAAGAACATGGGAGATCTTTCCATCTTCAAAGGTTTTCTTTAATTTCTTTCTTTAGTGTTCTGTAGTTCTCATTGTAGAGGTTTTTCACCTCTTTTGTGAGATTGATTCCCAAGTATTTTACTTATTTCGAAGCTATTGTGAATGGGGTAGTTTTCCTAACTTCTCTTTCTGAAGATTCATCACTTATGTATAAAAATGCATTGGATTTATGAGCATTGATCTTGTAACCTGCTACTTTACTGAATTCACTTATGAGTTCTAAAAGTTTTCTGGTGGAATTTCCAGGTTCCTCTAAATATATAATCATGTCATTAGTGAACAGGGATAGTTTGAGTTCTTCTTTTCCTATTCGTATCCCTTTAATTTCTTTGGTCTGTCTAATTGCTCTGACTAGAGTTTCAAGGACAATGTTGAATAGAAGTGGAGAAAGATGGCATCCCTGCCTTGTTCCAGTTTTTAGGGGGAATGCTTTCAGGTTTTCACCATTTAGAATGATATTGGCCATGGGCTTAGCGTAGATGACCTTTACAATGTTAAGGAATGTTCCCAATATTCCTATTTTTTCTAGTGTTTTGAGCATGAAGGGATGCTGTATTTTATCAAATGCTTTTTCTGCATCTATTGAAATAATCATGTGATTCTTAACTTTTAAGTCTGTTGATATGGTGAATGACATTTATTGATTTCCGGATGTTGAACCAACCTTGCATCCCTGGGATAAAACCCACTTGATTGTGGTGCACTATCTTTTTAATATATTTTTGTATGCAATTTGCTAAAATTTTGTTGAGAATTTTTGCATTGATTTTCATTAAAGGATATTGGTCTGAAATTTTCTTTCCTTGATGTGTCTCTGTCTGGTTTAGGTATCAGGGTAATACTGGCTTCATAGTTTGGGAGGGTTCCCTCCTCTTCTATTTTATGGAATACTTTGAGGAGTATTGGAATGAACTCTTCTTTAAAGGTTTTGTAGAACTTGACTGAGAACCCATCTGGTTCTGAACTTTTCTTTGTTGGTAGGCTTTTGATGTTTCTATTTCATTGCTTGAAATTGATTTATTTAAGTTGTATATGTCCTCCTCGTTCAGTTTAGGTAATTCATATGTCTCTAAAAACTTGTTGATGTCTTTGAGGTTTTCTGTTTTGTTGGAGTATAAATTTTCAAAATAGCTTCTAATTATGTTTTGTATTTCACTCATGTCTGTAGTGATATTTCCTTGTTCATTCCGAATTTTAGTAATTTGAGTTTTCCTCTTTCTTTCTCTTTGTTTGTGTGGCTAAGGGTTTATCAATTTTGTTTATTTTTTCAAAGAACTAACTCTTTATTTTGTTAATTTTTTTGATTGTTTCTTTTGTTTCAATTTCACTGATTTCAGTTCTGATTTTAACTATTTCCTGTTTTCTCCTACTTTTGGTGTTGGTCTGCTCTTCCTTTTCTATGGCTTTGAACTGTAATGTTAAGTCATTTATTTGCTGATTTCTACTTCTTTTGTTGAATGTGCTCCATGAAATAAGTCTTCCTCTAAGTACTGCATTCATAGTGTCCCAGAGATTTTGATATGATGTGTCTTTGTTCTCGTTTACTTCTAAGAATTTTTTCATTTCCCTCCTGATGTCTTCTGTTATCCATTCATCATATAATAACATATTATTTAATCTCCAGGTATTGGGGAAGTTTCTGTTTTTTATTCTGTCATTTATTTCTAATTTCAATCCATTATGATCTGATAGAATGCAAGGTAGTATATCTTCTTGTATTTGCTAACAGTAGCTTTGTGGCATCAAATATGGTCTATTTTAGAGAAGGATCCATGTGCTGCTGAGAAGAAAGTGTATTCGTTCGTTGTTGGATGGTATATTCTATATATGTTGGTTAAGTCTAAATTGTGGATTGTGTTATTGAGATCTATGGTTTCTTTATTCAATTTTTGTTTGGAAGATCTGTCCAGTGGTGAGAGAGATGTGTTAAAATCACCTAGTATTATTGTGTCATGATCTATTTGTTTTTTGCAGTTGAGAAGGATTTGTTTGACATATACAGATGAGCCACTGTTCGGGGCATAGATATTTATGATTGTTATGTCTTGCTGATTTATGCTTTCCTGAAGCAGTATGAAATGTCCTTCTTTATCCCTTCTGACTACTTCTGGCTTGAAGTCCACATTATCTGAAATGAAGATTGATACTCCAGTTTTTTTGCTGTGTCCATGTGTGTGGTATGTTTTTTCCCATCCTTTCACTTTTAGTCTATGGGTATCTCTTTCTATGAGATGAGTCTCTTGCAGGCACCATATTGTTGGATTTTTCTTTTTAATCCATCTGTCAGTCTCTGACTTTTCATTGATGAGTTCAGGCCATTAACATTCAGGGTTATTATTGTGATATGATTTGTATTCCCAGTCATTTGACTCGTTTTTTATTTTTTTTTTTTATTTTTTTTTTTTTTACATTTACATAGGGTAATGATGTTTATTTTATTTTTCCCCTCCCCCCACCCCTCCCACCCCTCTTTTCCCTCTACACAGTCCTTCTTTCCTTCATTCTTGCCGCTCTCCTTAGCCTAACTCTAAACCTAACCCTAAACCTAATGCTAGCCCCTCCCACCCCCCATTATATGTCCTCATCCGCTTATCAGCGAGATCATTCGTCCTTTAGTTTTTTGAGATTGGCTTATCTCACTTAGCATGATATTCTCCAATTTCGACCATTTGCCTACAAATGCCATAATTTTATCATTCTTCATTGCGGAGTAATATTCCATTGTATAAATATGCCACAGTTTCTTTATCCATTCATCAACTGAAGGGCATCTAGGTTGGTTCCACAATCTGGCTATGGTGAATTGAGCAGCAATGAACATTGATGTGGCTGTATCTCTGTAGTATGCTGATTTTAAGTCCTTTGGGTATAGGCCAAGGAGTGGGATAGCTGGGTCAAATGGTGTTTCCATTCCAAGCTTTCTGAGGAATCTCCACACTGCTTTCCAGAGTGGCTGCACTAATTTGCAACCCCACCAGCAATGTATGAGTGTTCCTTTTTCACCACATCCTCGCCAACACCTATTGTTGCTTGTATTCTTGATAATCGCCATTCTAATTGGGGTGAGATGAAATCTTAGGGTAGTTTTGATTTGCATTTCCCTTATTACTAGGGATGTTGAGCATTTTTTCATATATCTGTTGATTACTTGTACATCTTCTTCTGTGAAGTGTCTGTTCATTTCCTTAGCCCATTTGTTGATTGGATTATTTGTATTCTTCGTGTAGAGTTTTTTGAGTTCTTTATAGATTCTGGAAATTAGCGCTCTATCTGAGGTATGGTTGGCAAAGATATTCTCCCACTCTGTAGGCTCTCTCTTCACATTTCTGATAGTTTCCTTTGCTGAGAGAAAGCTTTTAAGTTTGAATCTATCCCAGTTGTTGATTCTTGCTTTTATTTCTTGTGCTATGGGAGTCCTGTTAAGGAAGTCTGATCCTGAGCCAACAAGTTGAAGATTTGGACCTACTTTTTCTTCTATAAGATGCAGGGTCTCTGGTCTGATTCCGAGGTCCTTGATCCATTTTGAGTTGAGTTTTGTGTAGGGTGAGAGATAGGGGTTTAATTTCATTATATTGCATATGGTTTTCCAGTTTTCCCAGCACCATTTGTTGAAGAGGCTATCTTTTCTCCATTGCATATTGTTGGAAACTTTGTCTAGTATGAGAAAATTGTATTTATTTGGGTTTGTGTCCATGTCCTCTATTCTGTACCATTGATCTACCTGTCTATTTTGGTACCAATACCATGCCGTTTTTGTTACTATTGCTTTGTAGTAGAGTTGAATATCTGGTATTGCAATACCCCCTGCTTCGCTCTTGCTACTGAGGATTGCTTTAGCTATTCTAGGTTTTTTATTCTTCCAGATAAATTTCATAATTGCTTGCTCTATTTCTGCAAGGTACATCATTGGTATTTTAATTGGAATTGCATTGAATCTGTATAGCACTTTAGGTAGTATGGCCATTTTGACAATATTAATTCTGCCTATCCAGGAACATGGGAGATCTTTCCATCTTCTAAGGTGTTCTTTAATTTCTTTCTTTAGTGTTCTGTAGTTCTCTTTGTAAAGGTCTTTCACCTCTTTTGTGAGATTGATTCCCAAGTATTTTATTTTTTTTGATGCTATTGTGAATGGGGTAATTTTCCTAATTTCTCTTTCTGAAGATTCATCACTTATGTACAAAAATGCATTGGATTTATGAGCATTGATCTTGTAACCTGCTACTTTACTGAATTCACTTATGAGTTCTAAAAGTTTTCTGGTGGAATTTCCAGGTTCCACTAAATATATAATCATGTCATCAGCGAACAGGGATAGTTTGAGTTCTTCTTTTCCTATTCGTATCCCTTTAATTTCTTTGGTCTGTCTGATTGCTCTGGCTAGAGTTTCAAGGACGATGTTGAATAGAAGAGGTGAAAGAGGGCATCCCTGCCTTGTTCCAGTTTTTAGGGGGAACGCTTTCAGTTTTTCACCATTTAGAATGATATTAGCCATGGGCTTAGCATAGATTGCCTTTATAATGTTTAGGAATGTTCCCACTACCCCAATTTTTTCTAGTGTTTTGAGCATGAAGGGATGCTGTATTTTATCAAATGCTTTTTCTGCATCTATTGAAATAATCATGTGATTCTTAACTTTAAGTCTGTTGATAAGGTGAATGACATTTATTGATTTCCGAATGTTGAACCAACCTTGCATCCCTGGGATAAAACCCACTTGATCGTGGTGCACTATCTTTTTAATATATATTTGTATGCGATTTGCTAAAATTTTGTTGAGAATTTTTGCATCGATATTCATTAAGGATATTGGTCTGAAATTTTCTTTCCTCGATGTGTCTCTGTCTGGTTTAGGTATCAGGGTGATATTGGCTTCATAGAACGAGTTTGGTAGGGTTCCCTCCTCTTCTATTTCATGGAATACTTTGAGGAGTATTGGAATGAGCTCTTCTTTAAAGGTTTTGTAGAACTCGGCTGAGAACCCATCTGGTCCCAGACTTTTCTTTGTTGGTAGGCTTTTGATGACCTCTTCTATTTCATTGCCTGAAATTGGTTTATTTAAGTTGTGTATGTCCTCCTCGTTCAGTTTAGGTAGTTCATATGTCTCTAGAAATTTGTTGATGTCTTCGAGGTTTTCTGTTTTGTTGGAGTATAGATTTTCGAAATAGCTTCTAATTATGTTTTGTATTTCACTCGTGTCTGTTGTGATGTTTCCTTGTTCATTCCGAATTTTAGTAATTTGAGTTTTCTCCCTCTTTCTCTTTGTTAGTGTGGCTAAGGGTTTATCAATTTTATTTATTTTTTCAAAGAACCAACTATTTATTTTGTTAATTTTTCCAATTGTTTCTTTTGTTTCGATTTTGTTGATTTCGGCTCTGATTTTAACTATTTCCTGTCTTCTACTACTTTTGGTATTGGTCTGCTCTTCTTTTTCTACCACTTTGAGCTGTAGTGTTAAGTCGTTTATTTGTTGTTTTCTACTTCTTTTTTTGAATGCACCCCATGAAATAAATCTTCCTCTAAGTACTGCTTTCATAGTGTCCCAGAGATTTTGATATGATGTGTCTTTGTTCTCGTTTACTTCTAAGAATTTTTTTATTTCCCTCCTGATGTCTTCTGTTATCCATTCATCATATAATAGTGTATTATTTAGTCTCCAGGTATTGGAGAAGTTTCTGTTTTTTATTCTGTCATTTATTTCTAATTTCAATCCATTATGATCTGATAGAGTACAAGGTAGTATCTCTATCTTCTTGTATTTGCTAACAGTAGCTTTGTGGCATAAAATATGGTCTATTTTAGAGAAGGATCCATGTGCTGTTGAGAAGAAAGTGTATTCGTACTTTGTTGGATGGTATATTCTATATATGTCCTTTAAGTCTAAATTGCTGATTGTGTTGTTGAGATCTATAGTTTCTTTATTCAATTTTTGTTTGTACGATCTATCCAGTGGTGAGAGAGGTGTGTTAAAATCGCCTAGTATTATTGTGTTGTGGTCTATTTGAATTCTGTAATTGAGAAGGATTTGTTTGACGTACATGGATGAGCCAATGTTCGGGGCATAGATATTTATGATTGTTATGTCTTGCTGATTTATGCTTCCCTTAAGCAGCATGTAATGTCCTTCTTTATCCCATCTGACTAGTTTTGGTTTGAAGTCCACATTATCTGAGATGAGGATGGATACTCCAGCTTTTTTGCTGTGTCCGTGTGCATGGTATGTTTTTCCCCATCCTTTCACCTTTAGTCTGTGGGTGTCTCTTTCTATGAGATGAGTCTCTTGCAGGCAGCATATTGTTGGATTTTTCTTTTTAATCCAATCTGCCAGTCTATGTCTTTTGATTGATGAATTCAGGCCATTAACATTCAGGGTTATTATTGTGATATGATTTGTATTCCCAGTCAATTGACTCATATTTGTTTTTGGCATGATTTGGTTTCTCCTTTATTTGGCTATTCCTTTAGGCTAGCGCCTCCTGTTGCTGATTTGCATCGTTGTTTTTCAACTCTTCCTCATGGAATATTTTGCTGAGAATGTTCTGTAATGCTGGCTTTCTTTTTGTAAATTCCTTTAGCTTTTGTTTAGCATGGAAGGATCTTATTTTGATGTCAAATCTGAAGGTAAGTTTTGCTGGGTATAAGATTCTTGGTTGGCATCCGTTTTCTTTCAGGGCTTGGTATATGTTGTTCCAGGCCCTTCTAGCTTTTAGGGTCTGGATTGAAAAATCTGCTGATATTCTTATTGGTTTCCCTCTGAATGTAATTTGATTCTTTTCTCTCGCGGCCTTTAAAATTCTGTCTTTATTTTGTATGTTAGGTATTTTCATAATAATGTGCCTTGGTGTGGGTCTGTTGTAATTTTGTATGTTTGGAGTTCTATAAGCCTCTTGTACTTGTTTTCCATTTCATTCTTCAGATTTGGGAAATTTTCTGTTATTATTTCATTGAATAGATTGATCATTCCTTTGGTTTGTTTCTCTAAGCCTTCCTCAATCCCAATAATTCTTAAATTTGGCCTTTTCATGATATCCCATAATTCTTGTAGATTCTGTTCATGATTTCTTACCATCTTTTCTGTTTGGCCAACTTTGCTTTCAAGATTAAATAATTTGTCTTCAATGTCTGAGGTTCTGTCTTCCAGGTGTTCTATCCTATTGGTTATGCTTTCTGTGGAGTTTTTAACTTGGTTTATTGTTTCCTTCATTTCAAGTATTTCAGTTTGTTTTTTTTTCAGTATCTCTAACTCTTTATTGAAATGATCTCTTGCTTCCCACATTTGGTCTTTTAACTGTTGATTGGTGCGATCATTTAATGCCTGCATTTGCTCTTTCATCTCCTCCTTCAATGCCTGCATTTGCTCTTTCATGTCCTCATTAGCTTCCCTGATCATTTTAATTACGTACATTCTGAACTCCCTTTCTGACATTTCTTCTGCTGTGCTGTCATTGGGTTTTATTGATGTAGTATCTAGGTTTGTTTGGAACATTTTCTTCCCTTGTTTTCTCATATTGGTCAGTTGTCAGTGGGACCCTGAGATATTGCAGTTTTCCGCTACTGGCTTATAGTCTCCTGGTAGATTTCCAGTGTATCGCCTCCCAGCCTTCAGTAGCCTGATGTCTTGGAGGAATCTGATAAAGCAGCTCATCTGAAGAAAACTGCCCCTAGCCCCCTACTGGTTCCACGGTTTGGAACTGGCTCTGTGCGGAAATGCTCTCACTGTGGGCCTGCGCCGTGCAGCTGGCCGTGTGGGGGGAGCCCACTGCCAGAGTGTGGAAGGCTACCTTGGGAAGACTCTAGCTGCCCTGCCCGGCTCCAATAAGCCACCTCTATCTGGGCCTGCCACCTGGGCCGAGCTTTACCCAGTGGGCAGACTCACCCGTGGCTCTACTTCAGTCCGAGTCTCTCAATGCCTCCCCTTCTTAACTCCAGGGTTCTGGAGCGATTGGGGGTGCAGTCTCCCTCTAGGCTGCCATCTTGGATCGCCCCGAGAAGAGAGCCTGCAGCCGGAGTGGGCAGAGCCGCCTGAAGAGACCTCTGGCTGCCCTGCCCTAATCCCAGAGGCTGTTTGCGGATCGCGGCTCTCCACTGGTTCGTTGCCGGAGTGCGCTGCGCTGCAGGGGCTCCGGGACTCGGAGCTAGTTCTGGTCATAAAGGCTCTCACTAGCGGGCCAGTTCCGTTCCGAGAACCTGGAGAAGCTGGCTGTGTGGGCGGGGCCCACCGCCGGAGTGCGCAGGGCTGCCTGTGGATGACTCTAGCTGCCCTGCCCGGCTCCGATAAGCCACCTCTATCTGGGCCTGCCCCCCGGGCCGAGCTTTACCCAGTGGGCAGACTCACCTGTGGCTCTATTTCAGTCCGAGGCTCTCAATGCCTCCCCTTCTTAACTCCTGGGTTCTGGAGTGACTTGGGGTGCAGTCTCCCTCTAGGCCGCCATCTTGCATCGCCTCGTTTTGGTTTTTTGACATGATTTGGTTTCTCCTTTATTTGGCTATTCCTTTAGGCTAGTTTCCCCCATTGCTGATTTGCATCATTGTTTTTCATCTCTTCCTCATGGAATATTTTGCTGAGAATGTTCTGTAATGCTGGCTTTCTTTTTGTAAATTCTTTTAGCTTTTGTTTATCATGGAAGGATCTTATTTTGATGTCAAATCTGAAGGTAGGCGATCCAAGATGGCGGCCTAGAGGGAGACTGCACCCCCTGTCGCTCCAGAACCCAGGAGTTAAGAAGGGGAGGCATTGAGAGACTGGGACTGAAATAGAGCCACAGGTGAGTCTGCCCACTGGGTAAAGCTCGGCCCAGGTGGCAGACCCAGATAGAGGTGGCTTATCGGAGCCAGGCAGGGCAGCTAGAGTCTTCCCAAGGTAGTCTTCCACACTCCGGCAGTGAGCTCCTCCCACACGGCCAGCTGCACGGTGCAGGCCCACAGTGAGAGCATTTCAGCACAGAGCCAGTTCCAAATCGTGGAACCAGTAGGGGGCTAGGGGCAGTTTTCTTCGGATACGCTGCTTTATCAGATGCCTCCAAGACATCAGGCTACTGAAGGCTAGGAGGTGATACACTGGAAATCTACAGGGAAACTATAAGCCAATAGCGGAAAACTGCAATATCTCTGGGTCCCACTGACAACTGACCAATATGAGAAAACAAGGGAAGAAAATGTCCCAAACAAACCTAGATACTACATCAATAAAACCCAATGACAGCACAGCAGAAGAAATGTCAGAAAGGGAGTTCAGAATGTACGTAATTAAAACGATCAGGGAAGCTAATGAGGACATGAAAGAGCAAATGCAGGCATTGAAGGAAGAGATAAAAGAGCAAATGCAGGCATTAAATGATCGCACCAATCAACAGTTAAAAGACCAAATACGGGAAGCAAGAGATCATTTCAATAAAGAGTTAGAGATACTGAAAAAAAACCAAACTGAAATACTTGAAATGAAGGAAACAATAAACCAAGTTAAAAACTCCATAGAAAGCATAACCAATAGAATGGAGCACCTGGAAGACAGAACCTCAGACATTGAAGACAAATTATTTAATCCTGAAAGCAAAGTTGGCCAAACAAGAAAGATGGTAAGAAATCATGAACAGAATCTACAAGAATTATGGGATATCATGAAAAGGCCAAATTTAAGAATTATTGGGATTGAGGAAGGCTTAGAGAAACAAACCAAAGGAATGAACAACCTATTCAATGAAATAATATCAGAAAATTTCCCAAATCTGAAGAATGAAATGGAAAACCAAATACAAGAGGCTTATAGAACTCCAAACATACAAAATTACAACAGACCCACACCAAGGCACATTATTATGAAAATACCTAACATACAAAATAAAGACAGAATATTAAAGGCCGCGAGAGAAAAGAATCAAATTACACTCATATATTGCTGGTGGGGCTGCAAATTAGTGCAGCCACTCTGGAAAGCAGTGTGGAGATTCCTTAGTAAACTTGGAATGGAACCACCATTTGACCCAACTATCCCACTCCTTGGCCTATACCCAAAGGACTTACAATCAGCATACTACAGAGATACAGCCACATCAATGTTCATAGCTACTCAATTCACAATAGCCAGAGTGTTGAACCAACCTAGATGCCCTTCAATTGATGAATGGATGAAAAAACTGTGATATATATATATACTCAGCCATAAAGAATGATACTCAGCCATAAAGAATGATAAAATTATGGCATTTGCAGGCAAATGGATGAAATTAGAGAATATCATGCTAAGTGAGATAAGCCAATCTCAAAAACCAAAGGAAGAATGATCTCGCTGATAAGTGGATGATGATACATAATGGGGCATGGGAGGGGTTAGTGTTAGGGTTAGAGTTAGGGTTAGGGAGGCGGGCAAGAATGGAGGAAGGAAGGACTGTATAGAGGGAAAAGAGGGGTGGGAGTTGTGGGGGGAAGTGGAAAAATAACGGAATGAATCAAACAACATTACCCTATGTAAATTTATGATTACACAAATGGTATGCCTTTACTCTATGTACAAACAGAGAAACAACATGTATCCTATTTGTTAACAATAAAAAGAAAAAAGAACCAAGATGCAAAACAAAAAAAAGAAACACATCCTAATTCGATTAATTTTTTTTTAAATGCAGATTCTGATTCAGTTAGTCTGGGTGGAGTCTAAGACTTTCTCTTTCTAACAAAGTACTAGGTGATATGAAAGTTCTACTGGAACATGGACCAGACTTTGAGTAGCAGTGGCAAAGCTAGGGTAGAAGTTGTTTTAAACCTTGTTTGGTTTGAAAACAGTGTCCAGGTTTGAATTCTGATCCTGTTGTTTGCTAAGTGTTTGAGCTTTTGCAAGTTCCTCTGGTATTTTTTTTTTTTTGACAGTAAGGTTGATAAAGGGAATTATAACAATGTAACTACCATTTATTATTAAACACCAATTATGGCCCAGACACTGAGCTGTTTTTGGAGTGATTTTTTTCACTTAAAAATGAAAAAACTGATTGGAGAGGTAAAATAATTCACTTAAAACCACTCATTCAGGCTTGCTTACTCTTTCCACAATAGGTCTCATTTGTAAAGGAAGGACAGAAAGTAGAAGTGATAATGCATGCCATGTGCCTAGAAGCATGTTTGATGTTTAGTAGTTGTTAAATAAATATCGGTCACCTTTCCTGTTCAGAGAGGAGCTATATTGCATATGTAATTATTTTCAGAAAAAATTATATCATAATTAGGTGACAAGAATTGGGGAAAAGGAGCACTCTGGGAAGACAGTATCCTTAAATTCCATATTTCTCTTTCCCTTGAGATCTGTTTCATTTACTGGGGGACCATTGTGACCGGTGGTCATAATCCCTCACTATTTTGTTCCCAAGGATCCTGATGAGAATAGTCACCAAAAAGCCCTAATCCTGCAGCCTACCCTCTCCTACCTAGTCCAACTAGTCTACCTAGTTGGCAGGGCAACTGCTGATGCTTCTCCACTCAAGGTACATTTCTCGATCCTGTCCCATTGCCAGATATTTTTTCCCCCACCCTGACCTACCCGGATATCAGGGTCTTTATTTCCCTGCCTTGACTCTTGTCCAAAGTGCTGTGGAGGCAAGGACACTTCATGTGACAGTGGGTGAGCACATGATTTTTTACTGGGGATAATATAGCTAGGACTGCAGTTTGAAGTGGAAGTGTTCCTGAATTTTTCTGTTTGAGTTTTAGCACGGATTTAGAGTCCCTCAGTATCACATGATGATACATGATGACTTAAACACACTTAGGAGAACTGATGTAAGAATTCAGTAATCACATAGAGCAGGACTGCTCAAATCATGGCCTATGGATTAGTGAGCATCTCAAGGAGCTTGTTAAAATGCAGTTTTCTTGGGGGCCACTCCAGACATACTGAATCAGTATCTCTGGACCTGGGTCACCGTGTTTTGCCGTACTCCCAGGAGATTGCCATGCATGCTGAAGTGGGTCCAAGAGGTTCTGAGCTACAGCATCATTTTCATATGAAAATGTGTTACAAGTTCCAAATAGACAATTTAGAAATCAGCATTCAGAGACCACCCATTTTTGAATGCAGGCATTACTAGCTTTACAAAAATAAGAAAACAGATGATCTCTTTATTTCTGGAGAAGGCAACCCACACTGTCTCCAAGCAGCAAAGCAGATCAAAAGTCTCTAGTCTACCTCTATTAAAATCTCTGTCTATCTCTGTCTACCTCTATTAAAACCTTAACACAATGATTTATCTATATCCTTAGCCAATGTAAGGTTCATACACACACACACACACCTGATTTGTGATTACAGAAGTTATAGGTGTTCAGAAAAGCTGAAGCTTGCTTTTTGTTTTTTGTTTTTTTTTTTAAAGAGAATTTAGGTTTATTCCTACTCCAATATACTACCTCAATAATTGTATTTTCACTCCAGAAGGACAGTTTGTTAGTAAGGTTATTGAACATATACATTCTGAAGTATGTTGCTCTATTCTCAGCTTAGCTCAGTCATCCTGCCAAGTGCCCCTTCCTAGCTTACCTGACTCACCAGAGGCAAGGTTGAGATTTCGCACCTGTGTATTCCTGAAGCTTTCACTGTGGTTCTTCACACATAATAGACACAGTGCTGATTGATTAGTACAGGCAATGTTTTTCCTCTTCAGGGAAATGCTTGAGTTTTATTTTAGAAAATAACTCCATGGATAAGAAAAACTCTCAGAGATAATACAAAGAAAAGTAAGAGATTCTGTGAAAAAAATTGAACCCAACAGTTTGTTTTGCTTTGGTTCAGTTTAGCATTGTTTTCTTTCAGTCCTGAGTGGTGACATATCAGACAGGGGTGAGAGGGAGTGTCCTTTGGAAAATGTGTCAGAATCCCAGAGGGTGACATGGTATAGTTTGAAAAAATCCCACAGGTGATTTTGAAATTCATCTATTAATAGAGCCATAAATAAGAAATAACTACTGAGATAAATACTAGAAAACAAAGTCTACTTTATATTAGCAGTGATATCACAAATTGTTAAGAATACTTTGAATAAGAAACAATGGAAACTAAGTGCAGGAAAGTACATGGTTTTACTGAAGGACATAGATGACAACCTGAAAAAAGTTGAGACATTTAATGTTCTGAATGAAATTCAAATTTGAAAAATTGTTTAGTTCTTTGAGAACCACTGAAAAGACTTAAAGCAATTTGAATCAAAATTCTGGTGATATTTTTTTGCAAAGTTGCTGAAAATGTAAATTTTGTCAAGAAGAATAAAAGAAAAAAATATTTTAAAATATTGGTTTAAATCAGAGTACCAAAATAGGACTTACCTATATTTTAAAAAGGATTTAAAATTAAACATTTCAAAATGTGTACCATAGTTGTGGGCCACAACTCTACAAGGAAGAAAAATAGGCCAAAACCAATTATAAAATAGCAAAACATGATGTATAATACAGGACATAAAATATAAAAAAGGGGGGGTTTCAAGATGGCGGACTAGAGGGCGGCTGCATTTCATGTTGCTCCAGGACGCAGGATTCAAAAGAGGAGATAGTGAGAGACTTGGGACCAACTCAAAGCCGCCGGGTGAGTCTCTCCCATTGGGGAGGCATCCCGGATGGGGGGTAGCCCCGGAACGCAGGGAACTTTGTGAAGTAGAGTTGCTTGGCGAGACGCCCCTCCCCCCACTGGAGCGGTAAACATGGACAACTGGGATCATCGTAGAGGAGGCGGCTCAGCACAGCGCTTGGACTCGGAGCAACCACTGGGGCTCCAGGCGGCTGCCTGAGGAGGAGCAGCGTGGTGAGCTGTTTAGACTCAGAGCAATTGCTTCTGAACACCGGGGGGTTGCCTGGAGGAAGAGGAGAAGTGCGGTGGGTCACTTGGTCTAGGAGTGACTGCATCAGAGCTACAGACGGTTGACAGAGGAGGAGCTGCGTGGTGAGTTGTTTGGACTCAGAACGACCGCTTCTGGACACCAGGGGGTTGCCCGGAGGAAGAGGAGAAGCATGGCGGGTTGCTTGGTCTAGGAGTGACTGCAACAGAGCTACAGGTGGCTGCCTGAGGAGGAGCTGCGTGGCGAGCTATTTGGACTCAGAACGACTGCTTCCGAACACCGGGGGGTTGCCCGGAGGAGGGGAGAAGCGCCGCAGGTCGCTTGGTCTAGGAGTGACTGCATCAGAGCCACAGGTGATTGCCAGAGGAGGAGGCGAGTGGTCAGTTGTTTGGACTCAAAGCGACCACTCCTGAACACCCGGGGAGCTACCCCGAGGAGGAGGAGGAACAGGGCGGGTCACTTGGACTCCGAGTGACTGCCTAGGGCTATGGGCGGTTGGCAGGAGGAGGAGACGCGAAGATGGTTGTTTGAACTCCTAGTGACTGCGTCAGAAACCGGGCGGCTGTCCGGAGGAGGAGGTGTGTGGTGGGTCTCTGGGTATCGGAGCTATTGTACGGGGCTCCAGGTGGCGACTCAGAGGAGGGGCCACATAGCCAGGCAATTAGGTGCAGAGCAGGGTCCCAGGACCGGCTTCTTGCTGGAAGAGCCGCACAGAGACACACCTAGGGGTGGAGCGAAATTTCCAGGACTGCGGGCAGATTCTATGAGGAGGGACAACCTAAGGAGACTTGTCTGCGAAGGGTGAGGCTCCCAGGCCCAGGAGGTAGGTCCGGGCCCCTGGGAACATTGCAGAGGAAGACAGCCCAGCCCAGGCGGTAGTAATTCTCTCATATTATTAATTTAGACTTAACAGACATTTATAGAATATACCATTCAACCAAGAGCGAATACACTTTCTTCTCAGCAGCACATGGATCCTTCTCTAAAAGAGACCATATATTATGCCACAAAGCTAATGTTAGCAAATACAAGAAGATAGAGACACTACCTTGTATTCTATCAGATCATAATGGATTGAAGTTATAAATAAATGAAAGAGTAAAAAACAGAAACTACTCCAATACCTGGAGATTAAACAATATGCTATTATATGGTGAATGGATAACAGAAGATATTAGGAAGGAAATTTAAAAGTTCTTAGAGGTAAATGAGAACAAAGAAACATCATATCAAAATCTCTGGGACACTATGAAAGCAGTACTTAGAAGAAAATTTATTTCATTGAGCGCATTTAATAAAAGAAGTAAACTCAACAAATAAACGACCTAACACTACAGCTCAAAGCCCTAGAAAAAGAAGAACAGACCAATACCAAAAGTAGTAGAAGACAGGAAATAGTTAAACTCAGAGCTGAAATCAATGAAATTGAAACAAAAGAAACAATTGAAAAAATTGACAAAATAAATAGTTGGTTCTTGGAAAAAATAAACAAAATTGATAAACCTTTAGCCACACTAGCAAAGAGAAGACGAGAGAAAACGCAAATCACTAAAATTCGGAATGAACAAGGAAATATCACAACAGACACGCCTGAAATACAAAACATAATTAGAAGCTATTTTGAAAATCTATACTCCAACCAAATAGAAAATTTCAAGGACATCAACATGTTTCTAGAGACATATTAATTGCCTAAACTGAACGAGGAGGACATACACAATTTAAATAGACCAATTTCAAGTAATGAAATAGATGAAGTCATCAAAAGCCTACCAACAAAGAAAAGTTCAGGACCAGATGGGTTTTCAGCCGAGTTCTACAAAACCTTTAAAGAAGAGCTCATTCCAATACTTCTCAAAGTATTCCATAAAATAGAAGAGGAGGGAACCCTCCCAAACTAGTTCTATGAAGCCAATATCACCCTGATACCTAAACCAGACAGAGACACATCGAGGAAAGAAAATTTCAGACCAATATCCTTAATGAACATCGACGCAAAAATTCTCAACAAAATTTTAGCAAATCGCATACAAAAACATATTAAAAAGACAGTGCACCATGATCAAGTGGGTTTTATCCCAGGGATGCCAGGTTGGTTCAACATCAGGAAATCAATAAATGTAATTCACCATATCAATAGACTTAAAGTCAAGAATCACATGATTATTTCGATAGATGCAGAAAAAGCATTCGATAAAATACAGCATCCCTTCATGCTCAAAACACTAGAAAAAATAGGGATAGTGGGAACATTTCTTAACATTGTAAAGGCCATCTATGCTAAGCCCATGGCTAATATCATTCTAAATGGTGAAAAACTGAAAGCATTCCCCCTTAAAACTGGAACAAGGCAGGGATGCCCTCTTTCACCACTTCTTTTCAATATCGTCCTTGAAACTCTAGCCAGAGCAATTAGACAGACCAAAGAAATTAAAGGGATACGAATGGGAAAAGAAGAACTCAAACTATCCCTGTTTGCTGATGATATGATTATACACTTAGAGGAACCAGAAAATTCCACCAGAAAACTTTTAGAACTCATAAGTGAATTCAGTAAAGTAGTGGGATATAAGATCAATGCTCATAAATCTAAGGCATTTTTATACATAAGTAATGAATCTTCAGAAAGAGAAATTACGAAAACTACCCCATTCACAATAGCTTCGAAAAAAATAAAATACTTGGGAATCAATCTCACAAAAGAGGTGAAAGACCTCTACAGTGAGAACTACAGAACACTAAAGAAAGAAATTAAAGAAAACCTCAGAAAATGGAAAGAACTCCCATGTTCTTGGATAGGAAGAATTAATATTGTCAAAATGGTCATACTACCAAAAGTGCTATACAGGTTCAATGCAATTCCAATTAAAATCCCAATGATGTACCTTACAGAAATAGAGCAAGAAATTATGAAATTCATCTGGAAGAATAAAAATCCCAGAATAGCTAAAGCAATCCTCAGTAGAAAGAGTGAAGCAGGGGGTATCGCAATACCAGATCTTCAACTCTACTACAAAGCAATAGTAACAAAAACGGCATGGTATTGGTACCAAAATAGAAAGGTGGATCAATGGTACAGAATAGAGGACATGGACACAAACCCAAATAAATACAATTTTCTCATACTAGACAAAGGGGCAAAAAATATGCAATGGAGAAAAGATAGCCTCTTCAACAAATGGTGCTGAGAGAATTGGAAATCCATCTTCAACAGAATGAAACTAAACCCATATCTCTCACCATGCACGAAACTAAACTCAAAATGGATTAAGGACCTCGGAATCAGACCAGAGACCCTGCATCTTATAGGAGAAAAAGTAGGTCCAGATCTTCAACATGTCATCTTAGGACCAGACTTCCTCAACAGGACTCCCATAGCACAAGAAATAAAAGCAAGAATCAACAACTGGGATAGATTCAAACTAAAAAGCTTTCTCTCAGCAAAGGAAACTATCAGCAATGTGAAGAGAGAGCCTACAGAGTGGGAGAAAATCTTTGCCAATCATACTTCAGATAGAGCACTAATTTCCAGAATATATAAAGAACTCAAAAAATTCTACACCAAGAATGCAAATAATCCAATCGACAAATGGGCTAAGGAAATGAATAGACACTTCACAGAAGAAGATATACAGAGGTTCAAGATGGCGGACTAGAGGGCGGCTGCATTTCATGTTGCTCCAGGACTCAAGATTCAAAAGAGGAGATAGTGACTTGGGACCAACTCAAAGCCGCCCGGGGAGTTTCTCCCATAGGGGAGGCGTCCCCGAAGGGGCAGTAGCCCTGGAACGCAGAGAACTTTGTGAAGTACAGTGACTCGGCGGGTCGCCCCTCCCCCGCCGGAGCGGTAAAAACGGACAGCGAAGCGGAGCGAAAAATGGCGGATTGAAGTTTCCAGGACCGCGGGCAGATTCTCTAACCTAAGGAGACTCGTCTGCGAAGGGTGAGGCTCTCAAGCCCAGGAGGGAGGTCCGGGCCCCTGGGAACGTTGCCTGCAAAGGCTGCCCCTGCCCAGGCGGCAAGACACACCTCCCCTGCTGGAGCAGTGAACTCGGAAAGCGGGGATCTTTGCAAGGGAGGTTGTGCGACACACTGCTTGGTTTTGAAGCGATCTGCCAGGGCTCCAGCGGCTGCCAGAGAAAGAGTGGGGCGGCGAGTTGTTTGGATCCAGCAACCGCCTGAGCAACGGGGAGGG
>NC_062217.1:97639532-97679886 GCF_902686445.1 Sciurus carolinensis
CTTGGTAAATTAAATAATCTCAAGTTCCTTATCTTTAAGATAGTGACATAAATGTTGACCTCTTGTGGAAATGACAGGAGGGATGCAAATTGTCTCATGTCATAGGCCCTCCTATCAGCTGACATCTCAGTTCCACCTGTG
Organism: Sciurus carolinensis; assembly: GCF_902686445.1. NCBI lineage: Eukaryota > Metazoa > Chordata > Mammalia > Rodentia > Sciuridae > Sciurus > Sciurus carolinensis. Next base: position 97,639,674 of record NC_062217.1, read on the forward strand.
GGCAGAGGTAGGAAAAATCCTGTTTCTGTTGTGTTGTGTGGTTCTGTTGTTTTCCAGAATCAGTGCTTGTGACACGTATCCTTTGCTCTGTCTGCAGTAGCCACATTAATTGTACCAGTTCTTGGCATTAGTGTGAATATTCTAGTATAGCAAATTGGGCAAATTCTGTCTGTAGCTGGGCAAGGTGCAAGTTTTGAAGTTCAGTTGTCCTGCCTCGGTTATATGGATTTCATCAATTTTATAGCTCCTTCTCTTTCTGTCCCTAATTTCCTTGCACATATCCTGCCTTCCTTCACAGGAATGATTATTTTATGCAATCCTTCCCAAAGGTAATGGATATTATATTCTCTGTATTGCAAAGAATGAGCTTTTTACACTTTCCAAGTTAGGATATTACTTAATGATGGACAGCTATATGGAAAATACTTTTTCATTTTTCATAGCCTTCTATGAAAATATCTGTTTTGCTCAATAGATGAACTCACTATTGAGGCTGTACCATGACTAACCTGTTTGAAAACATGCAAACACATATTCATCAATAACCTAACATTTTGCCAGGCACTGTAGAGCACACCTGTAATCCCAGCAGCTCAGGAGGTTGAGGCAGGAGGATCTTGAGTTCAAAGCCAGTTTCAGCAACAAAGAGGTGCTAAGCAACCTAATGAGATCCTGTCTTTAAAAATAAAATACAAAAAAGGGGTGAGGATGTGGCTCAGTGGTTGAGTGCCCCTGAATTCAATCCCTGGTACCCCACTCTTCCTCCCCCAAAAAGGAACCTACCAATGTGCTTGCCACTGGTAGACATTTTCACATTCATTATATCACTTAATCTGATTTATTCTTCTGGATATTCCATGGAAAGGGGCATTTAGGGATTATATAATAGGGATGGGGAAAGGAAGGCTCAACTATTTTTTAACTCTCATGGCCACTGCTTGTTTCAAATTTTGTTGCTGTTTTTGGGATGAATAAAATGGTCTTTAATGGTCAATACTTGGAAAAGGTACTTATATCATAGAAAGCACAAGAATAATTATGAAATCAACATGAATTATATTATTAGAAATAACATTGCATGCCAATAACGGACATTCCTATTTATGCAAAGAGCCCACTTTCAGGCCATGATGTTTGTGTAACATGACTCCATCAATATGAACCATGGACTCAGATGTGGATAGGATCTTCCCCAAGCCAATTCTTATTAGTTTAAGAACCACCAGTGCTAAGACACAACCTCAGTTGGCTGGGGTTTTCCAGCTCAGAGAGGATTTGACTGCTTTACAAGAAAAAAGTGATGCCATTGCTGTTTTACTGTTTTGAAATTTTCTTTCCTATGCACAATGGAGAAATACACTTACAAATCTAGAGGAAAGTTTGGTAATTTATTCTACAATCACATCATTTGGTCAAATTAAGTGCTCAAAAAATCAATCATTTTTAAAGAAACATTTTAAAATCAGGCCTCTAGAAATTTTCACATTTAAAATCATTGGTGTGGTTCAAAGATTCAGATATCCTAGCAAAGAACATTTTTTTGTTGTTCTCCTTCAACTTCCCTCCAGGTCATTTCCATAGATTCCAAGCTCTCATTGAACAATTCCTTTTGTCAAAAATAAGCAGTCCTCTTCCCAACCATACCCTGCCTTTGGTTGGGGGCATCCAAGAGTCCTGTCATTAAGAGCTATGGAATGCAGTCCTGCCTGGCATTCTCTGCAGGAAGTGTAAGAGAAACAGAAAGACCAGGGCTGTGATGAATCACCTCACCCTAACTTTTAGCTCCATGGAGCCAGGTTTCTCTTGCCTGAGGCAAGGTGACCCTTCATCAGTACATGTCAGACTGAGGAGCTGCTGAGAATATTGGGAGGTGCAGCTGCAAACAGAAGGAAAGTACTGAAAGCATAATTATGGAAAGGTTAAATAAATACCTCTCTCCTTCTCTCTCTCTCCCTCCCTCCCCCCACCCTCTTACCTTAATGCTACAAAGTTGCATTTGGAGTGGAACAAGCACTTAACACATAGTAAGTCAAAGAAGCATTCGTTTCCTACAAGTAGGACCTGGGCTCAGCAGGAAGGTTGCTCCCTTGACCACACAACCTTTATTTAAAAAGAAACTTCAATGACCAGAAACCTAGAAGTACCTGGAGTAATTTGGGGCTGCAAGGAAAAGAATGATGAAAAAAGTGCACTCAAAGCTCTCAGAGGTTCCTGGAAAAGATGAATGTAGTTTTAAATCATGGTTTCTTATTTCTTAGTCAGTGTGGGCCAGCAGGGAATTAAGCCAGCAAGATCTTTGGAGTCACTGGAAGAGCTTTGCTGGAAGAAGCAGCATCTGCTCACTCCTACCTCTTAGGGGGTTTAGAGTAAGCTTTAGAAGTCATTTGTTTATCTTGCTTCAAATACTGTCTTTATTTAAACAAAACAAAACAAAACAAAAAAGCCCCCATGTTTTAAAATGGAGGTCTTGATTTGGCTTGTTTGAGAATGTTCTTTTTTCTTTTACTTTTCTGCTTAAGAGATTGGGAGAGGCAGCAGGTTTGGTGACTATTAGAAGAAAACCTTTTCCCCAATATAAGAAACCAAGAGAAAAAAATGTCGGGAAGACCTTTTTTTTTTTTTTTTGTGGTGCTGGGGACCGAACCCAGGGCCTTGGACATACAAGACAAGCACTCTACCAACTGAGCTATCTCCCCAGCCCAGGAATACTTCTTGATAGTCTATGTTGTAACTGTTATATTTCCTGGAAGAATAAGCTGCCCTATAAATAATTGTAGTTATTTAAATCCAGAATACATGGCAAAACTGTACAAAGGAGGCAAAAACATATGGGGAATGTGGTGGCCAGTAAAATTTGCTCCATTGTTTGGGTCTAGAAAGAAAGCAGGATTAAAAACAGGAGGGAACAGGAGCTTAGGCCTAAAGTAGTGTGATAGAGTAGAATATTTCAAAAGTCTGTGGGGACTAGAGAAAATATGTTCTCAAGAAGAGAACAAAAATCTCTAAAGCAACAATGTAAAAATAGAGAGTTAGCAAATTAAAGGGGAGACATAACTAGCAATAGGAAGCATAAATTATAAATTTAGAAATTTGATAGATTAGCATTTTAATTTGAGAGAAATCATATGGTAAAAAAATTATTCAAGTACAGAATTTGAATGGATGATTTGATAAACTTCAAAGTACTTTAAAAGCTATTAAGGATCTACATTAAAAATAATCAAATATTCTAGCAAACCTTGAAGAGAACATATTGTATGATATAGAAATGTTTGAAGTCACAGAAGATTACTTCTCAAATCTATCTTTGAGGTAGAATAAGTCTAACACCCATAATTGGACATTTCCTATATCAATCTATAGGAAATTATACTTTGAAGAGTAGATTAAAAATTTTAATTAAAACTGGATACAGTGGCACACACATAAAATCCCAGAAACTTGGAAGCTGACGCAGGAGAAAGTAAGCTCAAGGTCAGACTCAGCAACTTAATAAAATTCTGTCTCAAAATAAAATAAAAAGGACTAAAGATATAGCTCAGTGGTAGAGCTCCCAGTTCAATACCCAGTAAACTCTAAAAATAATTAAGCATAATGCATCATAATCATGTAAAATTTGTCCCAGGAATGTAATGATCAAGGGATCAACTAAAGTATATTTATAATAAATAGAATCAAATTAATCTTTCTATGATTTCACCCATGTATATTGAAAAATAATTTTACAAGGTATTACTTTAAAATGAATTAAATTAAGTATAATACCTACAGAAAAATTAATATAGTTAAGCAATAAAAGTATTTCTTTTACAGTTAAAAATAAAATTAGAATATTTAATCTCTATGCACTATGGAAAAGTAGTATAGAGATTACATGTGAAGCCAAAGAAAAGCACAATAATGGAATAAATACAGCAAGCCATGCGATTTGCTACCCAAAACTTATGTGAGCAAGCATTCAAACACAAGCATTATTAATAACATTAAAATGTGAAACTATTCTATCATATTAACATGGGAAAATAAGTACTTCTCCTAAAAACCAGGAATGATTACAAATACATAATACACTAAAATGATCAGTGCTAGTAAAAATAAAGGCTCTAAACAAACTCTATTCCATGTTCTCAGCTATCATGACTCAAATTTTCCAACTTTCTGCTATTCATAAGTTATATATTCAGCAAGATCCTATTCAAGCACTGAAAATATATTTTAGGGAAACACAATAATCCATTCTAAATGTAGTCTAGAAAAGTAATTGTCCTAGGATAAGGTGCAATAATTAATATGGATAAATGAGATGGAGGTGAGGATATATTTTCCCTACTAGAAATCTAAACATCAATATACTATATTGTTAGGGTAATTTAAAGGAATTGATTAGCAAAGAAGAAACCATGTTCTATATTTTCTATTATCAACATAGTTTATTTTTCACATATTTTAAAAGTAAAACAAAACTAGAAAATATCATCTGACAAAGATAGAGACAAAGATAAGAGACAGACAGAGAGAGTAACATCTTAGCTGTTACTCCCTTGAAAAGCCCTTAGGACCTCATTAGAGGCATTCAAAGTCTTAGTCCCCATTGTACATTACTTTTCTGATTCTCTTTATTCCACTGTATAAGAGAAGAGATCTCTGTTTTTCTTGTGAATGCAAAGCAAGTCCCAAAAAGGACCAAGTAATAAATTTTGGGTTATATTTTTACTAAAGTGCTAGGCTAGATGGGTACTGCCTTTGGAAAAGCTCCAGCAGACCATGCCCAGCCACTTGCCTTCCACACACACAAAAATAATGATAATAATAATAATAATAATAATAATAATAATAGTAATAGTAATGGTAAAGTAAGACATGAATGTATTTATTTAGCATAACCATACTGGGAAACAGAGGAATTAGTAGAACATTAATTCCTATTTTCAAGGAGGTAGCAGAGGCTTGGGGTTAAATAGGGGATCATAGAAAAGTATGGGTAGCAGTGAGAGGTGTGCAGTGTGCAAGGTAAAGCAGTCTTGGTCAGACTACAGTTGATCATTCTTATTGATAAAAAAGTTGCTGCTACCTGGTGCTTGTCACAGGCTGTTTATCACTTCATACCCGCTATCCCTGGAATTGAAGATGACTGTGGGGAGACTGACTCATAGAAAAACTTGGGGATACAGAAAAATACAGGGTCTCAAAAGAAAAATTCATGTGAACCATTAGAATGCAGGTTCATGCAACCATGAACCTTTGGAATGCAGAACAAGCACCTCATGATCAACCCAGTTGATGCCCTTGGCCTGGATCCTTGACCTCAAAAAGTAACATAATATGAGAACAATGAGCAAGTGTTAGAAAAACTGGCATGAAATCCTGTAACTCTTCCATGACTTTACCTAGAGTTCAGCCCCTAGATACTGTTCCGCTATAAATATTAACTCCCCAAAACAAGAGTTTACTGTTTCTCAGTCTTGAGATGTTGAGCATCCCTCCTTTGAATCTGTATTCCTGGTTTTACCACAGATGTGCTTCTTACTTTTGACATAGTCCACATTCCCCTGGAATGTTTTTCTGCTTTGCTAAGTAAATCTCTGTGCCTCTAATTGATGTCTCCATAAATTCATTTCTGTGTCATTTATCAAGAACCACCCTTGTCCTGAGTTGAGGATATCTGGAAACTCCTCGGACCTCCTACAGTAACAAGAGAAAGGGCAAATTAGAAAGTCTAGATGGAGTTAGGCCTTTGAGTTTAGTACAATTACTGAAGATGTCTAGGCACCACTGTGGTTGTCTAAAATAGGATGTCATAAAAGCCATCAGCTGATAATTTTTTGATTTGGTTATCACTATAAATCTTGAAAAATATCTTAGTTACTCTTAGTGTCTTCAGCATTAACAGGGAAGAATCACTTGCTTTAGACAAATACTGAAATCATGAACATGTCTACTGTAGAATTGAGCAAAATTTAAGGTGCTAAAGATAGTATTACCCCTGGGACATCTAGAGTCTCAAGAAAAGAATCAGTGCTTTTAGCAAAAGTAATCTCTAAGTCCCCATTGCAATATTAAATTATAAAAATGTATCCACAATGTGGTAAAGAAATGATGTGGTATGATAGTCATTACTTTTTTGTTGATTGTCAATTACTACTGGGGTCCTAGGCTAGAGGTCTGACTCTGGAGCTCCAACATATCAGGTCTGGTCACTCAACCCAAAAACAAAGAGAAATGGTAATGAAGAAAAGTAAAAAAATTTTAATCAGTGTAGCTACACCAAAAAGACAAGAGAACATTCTTAGCCCAGTCTTTGGGGGCCTGACAGTGACTCTGAGGTTTATAAAAAGGGATATAAGGGAAAGGGTTGGGGGTTTGCATAGCTAGAGGTTTTGCACAGCTGTGAAAGCAGGTGAACCTCATAGGTACAGTCTGGTCCATTGATATTTTATGATTGGTCAGGTGAGGGCCTTGAAGAAAGTTGCTGTTGCCCAGGAAGGTATCTTCAAGTCATGACAAGGTGTTTATAAATAAAACATGTTTTTCCTGGAATTCAAGGTGACTCAGAGTATAGGATATGGATGCAAACTAGGGACAATGATATGGAGTCTAAAGTCATAGATCCTGCTTTTAGTCACCCATTCGATACTTGCAGGCAAAAGTAGATTCTAAGTCCTTATTATATGAACAGTTTACTTTATAACTTCCAAGTGAACTTTACTTTTTTTTCCCCGTAAAGAGCGTATCATGCCAATTTATTATAGAATGCAGTTAAAAAAATATTTTGAGGTTAGCCCCTCCAGTTTAAAAGCACTTAAACACTTGAACAGCTATGCAATGATCTCTCCCTTACCGGTTCCCTCCTACCAAGTACTCCGAAGAGGATATTGAGAACATTTGATCCATTTCTTGTTATAAACAAACAAAGAAGTTATTGTAAACATATTTGCTTTCTAAAGAAAACCATCTTCCAAATTTCCAAAGCAGGCACTGTTACTTGGCATCAGATATTTCAGAATGACAGACTGTTATGGTATTGTAAGACCAACTAGAAAAAAATTACAAATGTTCATCTAGTGTAACAATTCCACCAGGAATTATGGGGAAAGGCACTGCATCCCTCTCATATAAACACACATCTACTACACACTTACATGCTTTGAGTTCATCCTGTCAAACACATGGACAGCTTTTCTACAACAAAAGATTCACAGGTAGGTTAATACGTCTTACACTATCCTTCCACTGCCAGGTTTCTTCACCCAAGAGTACAATGGGATGGATATATGCTATCAACTCTATTTATAAGTTGATGTTTCAGTGGGATGAAAACCAACTATCTCAACCAAAATGACTTTTGGTTATGATTCATGTACAGAAACCACTACATAAAAGAAACAATGGAGACCAATATCCAGCCCAAACACCTAAACAAAAATTTCTCACCTGCTAAAAACTGGCAGTGAAACTGCTATTCTTTGAATTGTATAAGTTACTGTACAGAGGAATTCAGATCAATGTCTTTTGCAGAAGCACAAGTTACGTGTTGCACCAGACAGGATGAGACTGGATTCTAGGTGCAATTCCACAAGCGGATGTTGTTGCAAAGAGCTGAAGATCTGGAAGGTGATAGTTTTCCAATGCTCTCCTAGCTTCCCCAAAGATGGAAAACAACAATGGTGCAACTTCTTACATGAACAAAGGATAGTCTTGAAATCAGTAATATACATGCACAAACACTTGGAGATGAGGGAAGGAGTGAGAGTGAGATGCTATAGTTCCACATGGAGCTGTGGTTGTTTCCACAGTCTTTCTGCACTAGACACTAGGTGGCTTTGTGTGAGGCCCCTTCCTACTAGTTGGGGCTGTGCCTTGTACACTGACTAGAAGAGGAAAGCACTCCCTGGACCCACTGCTCAACCTACCCTAGATGAAAACAGAACCTACCAGAAAAGAACAAATACAAGACACTATCATTATTGGTTTTCTCAAGATGTCCCCAAATGTCCTTGTGCGATCACAGTAAACTCAGTGATTGGATCAAGACATTCCTGGGTGCCAGGGACGTGGACTGAGGTGCAGCATCAGAACAAGGAGACTAAGCCTTGATTCTCTTTCTGAGCAACATGAACTGGAATTTATGCCACAGTGGTCACAGCTGCCACCTCCAAAGTTGTGACCGGCCCCTTCCACAGTAAAAGATTCCTCTCGTGAGTATGACTGAGAACACTTCTTCACCCGGTGCCAGTTCAGCTCAGGTGGATGCGTGTGTACTCCAGCCTTCTCCTCTGGATGATTTTGGGCTTGGGTCTCTTCATCCTATCTATCTCCTCCTCTTCCTCCTTCTCCTGATCCCTCTCACACGTGGACTACAACACTGGGGGTGGTGTCAGTCGCTGCATGCAGTTCGTACTTCTCTCCTGGCCCAAGCTTGGAGATAGCATATAAAAGATCATAATTTATGACTGGAGTAGCGTCTTCCACTTGATTCCAACCAGTGGGCAGAGAGGCAGGCAGCGATATCAGGAACTGTTTGTCTGGATTGGGTGTAGCCAGGCGTGAACTTTCTATGTGTAAAGTCTGAGCAAAATATAACTTCATTTCTTTCCCAAGAAACTCAGTCTTATGCAACTGCAGTCTGGCATCGGCTGCAGATAAGGGGCTGCTGAAGTTTATTGGGACATGTTTGAAGTTCTTAAAATACTGAAAGGTGATATCCTTGTCATATGTCCTAAAGAGGGATTCAAATTTGACCCGGCAGAGGCAGTCCAGGAACACGCGCGGGTCCACGTGGCAGGCGATGGTGGAGCTGAGCAGGTCCTGCAGGTCCACCTCCTCCATCTCGCAATTAATGAAGCTGCTGTGCAGCCCTCCTCTGCCACAACCGCCCTGGAGAAGGGCTCAAAGGGCTGCAGCATCACCCCGGGCGGCACCCACGCCTCCGCCGCCTCAGCCGCTGCCCCCAGCCGGGTGGCCACGCTGGCCTCCATCCCCAGGCTCCAGCCCATGTGCCCCTGTGCGCCACTGCCCACTGCATCAGGCTGGAAGCCAAGCGCTTTCCCCTCCATGCGGCTGCCGCTGGCTCCAGTTAACTCCCTCCAGTTCCAGAGGCTGTTGGCCGCAGGCTGTCACCAAGGTTCCTGGGGATGTGGCCTCCAAGCGCTTGCCTGAACTTCACTTTTGAAAAAAAAAATCAAAATCTTAATATGGAGGGTTTTTTTCAATAACATAGGAGGTAAATATTACAATGCTATACAGCAGAATCCAGAAAGCCACACATGCATAATGTTTTATTTTTATATATAATTATACTTCTAAATTTATGCATTTAAATTTGTTTTGATGTTTCAATAGTAAAATAGTTTAAATGGTTAAAAATACATCTAATAACAAGATAATAGTTATTTTAAAATTTATACTAGGAATTTTTAGTATACATATTGAGATTTACTATGAAGCCATAATTTAGTGAGGCATTTTGACACAAATGAAAATTTCCCAAATAATACTACACAGAAAACATGTTACTGATAAAAATCTAAGTATTTTAATAACCACAATACAAATAAAATTTCAAAATGAGGAATTACCTATAAAGGCAAATATAAAACAAGGAAAGATTAACAAAATCAAGTAATAAAGATCAAACCCAAATATCTTCACATTCAACATCATCACTTTAATATAAACTTATGTTCTAATATAAAATGATATGGAAGAAAGTACTTTCAATATTTATGAAAATTATAAATATCTCTAATTTGCTATTAACTCCTTCAAATAGATTACAAAAGACAAATAATAGAACTGTAAACATAGAATGTAACTATGCAATTGAGATAAGAAAAATGAAAATGGCAACTAGACTATTGAACAATAATATAGGTAATATGAAAATAGTATTCAAAAATAATATTGATGGAAATAAAGACTAGGAAGGAATTTATGGGGAAAAAATTATGTATATTCCCAGTACTGGTGGTTGAACCCAAAGCCTTACATATGCTAGGCAAGTCCTCTATCACTAAACTATATTCATGGCCAATTTTTCTTTTTATTATGTTTTGAGACAGGACCTCAGGTTGCCTAGGATGGCTTTCAACAACTTGTGATCTTCTTGCTTCAGGCTCCAAAGTAGCAGGGGTTGCAAGCATGTGCTCCTGTGTTTGGTTCCAAATTACACTTTTATGCAATAATTCATGTCTTATTATTTATGCAAAAATATGTTGAATTTTTCTACAAAATATGTTTGAATGTTTGTCAAACCTGTTTCAATAGTAAAATAGTTTAAATGGTTAAAAATACATCTAATAACAAGATAATAGTTATTTTAAAATTTATACTAGGAATTTTTTAGTATACATATTGAGATTTGCTATGAAGCCATAAAATTTAGTGAGGCATTTTGATTATGTATAGTATTTTATAATGCTGGTCATATATATATCCAAACATTTATGTATGGGTAAATTGAAGATTTAGAGAACAGTCCAATACTACCCTTACTTTTGACATCTACTGGAAGTTCAGAAGTTTGTTGCAGAGCAAGACCTTTCAAGGAGGCAGAGTGATCACAGATGTCTTTAGTCACTGGTTCTTGCAACCACACTGGAAAAATTTCAGGCTTAGAATAGCAGGCATAACTTTATTAGGAGGTATAATTAAAGGGAAAAGGGTACGCACGGTAGACCCAGTTTGTAGAAAATTATCCTCTTTATTCTCATGTTCCTACATGATGCTTGGTTAGACAGACATTATTTGTGAACAAATGTCCTCAGTCTGCCGACCTCCACAGGAGACCACCTCTTGTGGTCATATGCAACAAAGCCCCCACCATATGGGGCTGCAAATTAGTGCAGCCACTCTGGAAAGCAGTGTGGAGATTCCTTAGAAAACTTGGAATGGAACCACCATTTGACCCAGCTATCCCACTCCTTGGCCTATACCCAAAGGACTTAAAATCAGCATATTACAGAGATACAGCCACATCAATGTTCATAGCTGCTCAGTTCACAATAGCCAGATTGGGGAACCAACCTAGATGTCCTTCAATTGATTAATGGATAAAGAAACAGTGGTATATATACACCATGGAATATTACTCAGCCATGAAGAATGATAAAATTATGGCATTTGCAGGCAAATGGATGAAACTGGAGAATATCATGCTAAGTGAGATAAGCCAATCTCAACAAACCAAAGGAAGAATGATATCGCTAATAAGTGGATGATGACACATAATGGGGGGTGGGAGGGGTTAGTGTTGGGGTTGGAGTTGGGTTTAGGGAGGGGGGCAGGAATGGAGGAAGGAAGGACTGTATAGATGGAGGGGAAGGGTGGGAGAGGAGGGGGGAAGGGAAAAAATGGCAGAATGAATCAAACAACATTACCCTATGTAAATTTATGATTACACAAAGGGTATGCCTTTACGCCATGTACAGACAGAGAAACAACATGTATCCCATTTGTTTACAATAAAAAAAAAAAAGCCCCCACCATAAATGACTTCACTGGGTCTCTAGCATGGCATCAGATCCCAAAGTAAACAAAGATATTCTTATTGAAGAGAAAACTATGTTTTTGTCTGTCACATCAAGCTTGACAACCCAAGTAAGCCTGACACACTTCATAGTTTTCAAAATTAAAACAAGACTCTAACAAGAATATATAATATGTATAGTTATACTTTATTTAATTCATCAATTAATGAGTGAACCAAGGAAATTGAAATTCTGATTCTAAAATTATTTCAGAAATGGGGTTTTATAAATTTATCAGAAAATGTGGTCAGAAAAATATTATTACAAGAAGACTGCTTTTAGCTAGAATTGAATAATGTTCTCTATAACAATAAAACTATACTCTTCTGGGCTCATCTTTCTTATCATAAACAAATATTTAATATATCCAATCACTAAAAAAATAGTAAATGACCAAGAAAAGTATTATTCTCCAATAATTAAATAATTCTGGAATCAATTTATAAATAATGCCCCAGTATAATAGAAAGATTACTTGATATATTCTCTTGGACTTACTTCCAGTTTCTCAATTATTTTCTACTTAAGGGCATTTGAAAGTATTTATAGTGCAATTAATATTAATTAATTATCTAGAACACTATTCCTAAGAAAAATCTTTTACATACAAGTATACTAAGACATTAGATGAAACTTTTTTCTTAATATTCTGAGGTTTGAAATCAAAAGGTACATATTACAACAATGAGAAGAACACGTTTTTAGGTCTGCTTGTGTTTTTTTTTTTCTTTTAGGTCTTTGACCAAGTTTTCCATGAGAACTGCTAATATAATATTAGTAAGTGCTTCTACCAAGAATTCATAAACAATTAGGGGAAAAAATGATGAGAAATTGCTGTAAATATGTTCACCATGGAGGTAGTTATATGCTAAAAATGATCTGGCCACTGTTTAGACATCAAATAATCTTTTAAAACAGTGAAATTGTTTATTTTCATTCTTGCTAGCATTGATAATAACTTTAATTAATAAAATTCTGCTATTTTGTAAAAATTCAAAATCAAATGAGAAATGACACTAATTTAAATTTTATTAAGGAATGATAACTTCATTGATTTAATATAATTTTAGGACACTTTTTGAAAATGCTTTTATCTCTTAATCCTGGAATTATTACTCTGTGTACTTCATAAGGCAGAGTATAGTGGAATTTATTATTATTATTATTATTTTTTAATTGGAGGAATTATTTTTTTCTTTTTTTTTGATTGTAAACAAATGGGATACATGTTGTTTCTCTGTTTGTACATGGAGTAAAGGCATACCATTTGTGTAACCATAAATTTACATAGGGTAATATTGTTTGATTCATTCTGTTATTTTTCCCTTCTCCCTGCCCCTCCCACCCCTCTTTTCCCTGTATACAGTCCTTCCTTCCTCTATTCTTGCCTCCCCTTTCATCCCCCATTTTGTGTCATCATTCGCTTATTAGTGAGATCATTCGTCTTTTGGTTTTTTGAGATTGGCTTATCTCATGTAGCATGATATTTTCCAATTTCATCCATTTGCCTGCAAATGTCATAATTTTATCATTGTTTATGGCTGAGTAATATTCCATTATATATATATAAAACACAGTTTCTTTATCCATTCATCAATTGAAGGACATCTAGGTTGGTTCCACAATCTGGCTATTGTGAATTGAGCAGCTATGAACATTGATGTGGCTATATCTCTGTAGTATGCTGACTTTAAGTCCTTTGGGTACAGGCTGAGGAGTGGGATAGCTGGGTCAAATGGTGGTTCCATTCCATGCTTTCAGAGGAATCTACATACTGCAATGTGAAGAGAGAGCCTACAGAGTGGGAGAAAATCTTTGTCACTCATACTTCAGATAGAGCACTAATTTCCAGAATATATAAAGAACTCAAATATCACTACATCAAGAATACAAATAATCCAATCAACAAATGGGCTAAGGAAACGAACAGACACTTCACAGAAGAAGATGTACAGGCAATCAACAGATACATGAAAAAATGTTCAACATCTCTAGTAATAAGAGAAATGTGAATCAAAACTACCCTAAGATTCCATCTCACCCCAATTAGAATGGCAATTATGAAGAACACAAGCAACAACAGGTGTCAGTGAGGATGTGGGGAAAAAGGTACACTCATACATTGCTGGTGAGATTGCAAATTAGTGCAGCCACTCTGGAAAGCAGTATGGAGATTCCTCAGAAAGGAATTATTTTTAAAACCTTTGTATTGTGAACTTGCAATCCTCCTGTCTCAGCCTCCTGAGTCTCTAGGATTACATGCGTGCAACATGGAAACACATTCACCTACAAATTTTAATCTTATTTTCCTCAAGATAAAATAACTGAATGAAACAAAACCACTACTAACTAGTAAAGACAATCTAAAACAATTATGACTGCAGTTAGTTTTCTTCTCTTTGGAAAACTTCCTAGGGTGTTATTCTATCTCAAGACTTTATCTGCCTTTCCATCCCCAAATTTACAAACTCTAAGTGGTATTAATGGCTATGATAGTTCTCAGAAAAAACTCAATGGTTTATTCCCTGGACTATCATTCTTTAGTTTATAGACTTGCTGAAGTTACTCCCTATACTTTAGAATTTTGCTTTTTTCTTGCCAGAAATGTTTTCCTTCATTGATTATACTAGAAAAAAAAAAAAGTAACATTACAGGGAAGCTTTCATTAGACATTCCCAATCAATAAAAATGGTTAGAGAAAAACATGAATAGAAGCCATGGTAAATACCTTAGGTGAGAGCATAAGGGTGGCACAAAGAAAATTACGCATTAAAACCATGAAGAGGTTCTGTTAGATTCAATGTAAATTACATGGGACCAAGGAACCAAATCAAACTCTAGATCATAAATTCATTTTATCCTTCATCTTAGTCTATTTGAACTGCTGTAACAAAATACCATAACATGGGTCATCTAAAAAACAAAAACTATTTCTCACAGTTCTGGAGTCTGGGAAGTCCATTATCAAGGCACCTGAAGATTCAGTATCAGGTGTTAAGTCAGTTTCCTCAAGATGGTGGCTTCCTGTGTCTTCACCTGTTAAAAGGGGCAGAGGGATTTTTGTGGAGCTACTTTTAGAAGAACACTAATCTTATTCCTGAAGATTAGATCTATAGGACTTAATTATCTCCCAAATATATTGCCTCCTTACATTGTTATCTTGGAGGTCAGGATTTCAGCATGTAAAAGAAGTTAAAAATATTCACCATATGCCATTTATGTAGTAAACATACAAAAAGGTACAGGAGTGTATGTTTCAAATTATAATACTATCTCTCAGGATGGTAATAATATAGGGTATGTAGAGAGAGTGGAATAATTTCTATCAATTAATTTTTGTAATTGACAATATAGTTCAAATCATTCATCATTAAGAAACTACAAATCAAAACAATAAAACACCACTGTCCACTTATTGTGATGGCTAATATTGATGATAGGTAACAAAGAGATGTGTGTGGTGGGAATATGAGGTCAAGGGGATAATTCTCTAAACTGAACCTACTCTGCTGACCCTCCCTCCCCCCACCATGATTTTTTCAAAAAAGTCAATTTACCTGCAGCCCTTCCTCGCTCAAATCAATAGGATATGTTACATTCCTCAGCAAGCAACCTGTTATCTGCAGGAGAAATGCAGACCCAAAAGCTCCTTCCTGCCAATAAGAAGAACACAAGCTAGGAATTTGTGTCTGTAAGGAACAAGGCTATAGCTATTTCTCCCCTGATTCTGATCCCTCCCCACACACCACATTATAATCTAGATTGCTAACTTTCTTGTCAGTCATTGGTCCAATTAGCCTGCAGGCTTTCACTATTTAAGGGCAATTCTCCTCTCCTGCTCTTTGCTCCCTTTTCTTTCTTTCACTTTTATTCTCATTCTCACTTGCTCTCAGTCTCTTACTCTTTCTATTTTGCCCTTAAGAGCAGACACTCTGACTGCTAATAAAGTTTCTTGTGTGAGTTCCTGAGTCCAGAGTGGTTTGTTTTGAGTAATTAATTTTCCACAAAATTGAAAGAGAGATTCATTTTAAAGTAAGCCTACCTCAGATATATTATCAAATGTAATTAGAGGGCTGGGGATAAACCTGTGATAGAGCACTTACCTAGCATGTGCAAGGCCCTGGATTCAATCCCCAGCATCGCAGATTATTAACTAATTAAAAATTTTTAGAAAGGAAGTCATAGAAATATTAGGATTTTTTACAATAAAGCAGGAAAAGAATTTTAAAAACTAAATGAAATGTGATTAAAGGGAATGATTTTGTTCAGATACTTGTGAATCCAGATACAACCTGCATTGGTAGAACTATGTAATGATCTTTCATGATACTTAATTTTACTTCTTCTGTGCAGATACATAAGACAGCGATCTATGTATAAATACATAAGAAAACAAACTAATTAGTTAAAATTTCCCTTGCTTTTACTGAAGGATTTCTAGGAGTCTGTATGTTTCCATGATCTGTTTTAAGTACATGTATCCTTTCCCTGTATTTGATACAATAAAATAAGAAAACAACCCTTTCTTGCTAAGTGTTTGGCATTATTTTTCTAATTTTTCTTTTTGCATTATATGAAGTCAGTTTTATTCCTTTAATGTATCATTTTCTTTCTTATTGGAAACATTTTATGTTTAAAAATGAATTTACTAAGGAACTTTTGTAACTCATTTGTTCCAAATTAAAAATATTTTGTTTTAAAAGTAAATTTTACTTTCTTAAACATTTTTAAATATGTACTATTCACTAAAGTATATTCACATTGTCATGCAATAGATCCAGAACTTTTTTTATCTTGCAAATCAGAAACACCATAACCATTAAACAACCCTCCTTTTCCGCTTCCCCAGTAATCATCATTCTACTTTCTATTTCTATAAATTAACTCTTTTATGTACTACAGTCCACCTTTATGCATGGTTTCACTTTCTGAGGGTTCAGTTTATCGAGGTGAGTTCAACTTTCATTGCTATGAAACAGCCAGTGCCACATGGAGAGAGGCAGCCCCAGTCCATTGGCCAGTATCACTTGTAGCTGGTCACCACACTGCTGTTCCATGAGTCTGCCTCAGCAGTAGGCAGTCAATATTAGTATGGGTCTTGGTGTTATCCAGTGCTGTGATTGTCTCACTGTGTTTTGGACTTGGGGCATGCCACAACCTGAAAACATTCATTCTTACAGACATGGCATTGGATCATTAGGAAGGTTCATACTCCTGGACAACAGTCAAGTTACCATGGAAGTGACCACTGGACCTAGGTTAACCTCAGGGCCAGGACTTGAGGGACTAACTACGGTTTTTAGGTAGTTAAAAAAGACATGCAGAATACCACACCAACCGTGGTGTTGCTAAAAAAAATAAAAATTAAAAAATTGAAAAAAAAACCTTACAATTGGATTGCCCTCTAATACTGAAACAGGGATAATATATCATCAGATTTGTAGCAAACCTGGATTTAGGGAACCATTAAATGCTATAATAGCCAAAGGAACTACAGGATCAGAATAAATTAGCAGTCTGCTTAGAATTTGTGGAAAGGCACAAACCAAGCCTAATTATACAGATTGCAATAAAAATCACATCCCTCAGTGTGTAGATGGCACTACACACCAATAAATAGAAAGAACTTTCAAGTAAATATGACTTCATGTAACCATTAAAATAAAGCACCAGATAATGAAGAAGTATCAATAAATTAAATCCTTTTTGTCAATGTAGAATTTAAAAATTATTGTTTTTGGGAAAATAAGATTCAAGAAAAAACAATAAAGATCTTATACTCCACATCAGTAATTATCAGGTAAATACAAATCAAAATCAGAATGAGATATCATTTTACTCCAGTAAGAATGGCTATTATAGAAAACCTATAATGAACAAGAATTGGTGAGGATGTAGAGAAAATGAACACTTGCATAGTATTGGTGGGAATGTACATTAGCATAACCATTATGGAAAATGGTAAATTAAGCATTTTCAAAAAGAATTAAACACTGAGGGTTTGGGGATATAGCTCAGTTGGTAGAGTGCTTGCCCAACAAGCACAAGGTCCTAGGTTCAACTCCCAGCACTGAAAAAAAAAAAAAAAAAAAAAAAACAAGAATTAAACATTGAGCTACCATATTATAGTAGTGGTCTGCTGGGGTAAAAAGTAGTGAGTGGAGTGGTTTCTTAGCTTGTGGCCTGCTGGGGTAAAAAGCAATTCCTCTGAAGCATTGCCCTAGGCTGTATGGTCCTCCTACCCTAAAGACTCTCCCTCTGCCTGAACCCCAGGGGTACTAGCTTCTCACTCAAGAACAAGGATCAGGGACCTATACACACTAGGTCATAATTTCCACTTGCAGTTAATTATACACTGCAGTGTGACTTTATTCCCTATAGAATTCAGCTAATGAAACAATTTTATTACTAATTACTTCATCCTAACTTCCTCTTTCACAATATATATGCCCCTTCATGAGGAATATAATCTAACTTCCACCACTTAGAAATGAACATATGCCTCATATCACAAGTTGAATCCTGTTTGTTTTCATACTATAGCACCGCCCTTCTTTAGCATTTCCCTGTATCTTCACTTCCTTATCCCTAAGCAAGAAAATTGAGTGATTTTTATGATATTATTTAACGTTGTGTTTTTCATCCTGATTGCTAGAACTCCAGTGTAGCTACATTTAATATTTATATTTGAATTTGAATGATGTTTTCTAATAATGTCTCAGAATTAACAGATTTTTTTTTCTAAACAGATTTTCTCATGTGAGACACATTTTGAGCTACTGATAACAAACTTAGTAATACATCGATTGGAGTTCGTGTTTACATTGCTATTTCTGTACTATTAAATTGTGGAACAACTGCTAGGATGGCTATTGATTACGATTTGTACTATTATAGTACAACCAGGAAAAAAATCAGTCTTACAAAACAGGACTGATACTCAAATGCTGATGTTAAATTGTGTCCATGAGTCCCATCATGCAGGTGCATGTCAGGGCCCAGGAGAGTCAGGGCACACTGACCTGTCTCTCACCACCTGCCCACAGCCAGAAAAATGGAATTAAGGGCAGAGCCAAAGTTCGAGACTCAAATTCTAACCAATAGCTTGTGTAGTTCTCCAAATCGTCTTTAGCATAAATTTGGACCAATAGTGATGCTACTTTTTCCAAACCCTGATTAGCATAAATTTGGACCAATAGCATTGACCCAAGCACCATATTTACCCCTGTAGTTGCACATTCAAGCGGCAAACTGCTGTGGGATATGTGAGGTGATTTTTTTTTTTTTTTTGCACGCATGTGGGGAGCAGGGATTGGACCCAGGGACATTAACTACAGAGACCTTTGGATTCGGAAGACTTGAACCATGCAAGAGAAAATTGGTCATGAGCTTCCGAGGTCTGCTATTAAGAGCTGCTTGACTGCCAGGGTTTGCAGCTTCCACGGAACCCACCTGCCTATGGAAGGAAGAAACTCTCCTTTGGACACAGGGACTTTTTAGAGAGGTATGTGTACTTATTCACACGTATCAATGAAAATGAGACTTGTTGATATGGAAGGTTGAATAATGAAGTTTTCAAAAGTGATGCCAGAATCTACTTTTCATGGAATACCAGATAATCTCATGGTAGAGTTTAGCGTAGGTTGCATGCTTCAGACTAGATCATAGGTTCATTGGTTTGGTGTTCTCTTTCCTCTTAAAAGAAACAATATTTGAAAGGGCTTCAACATTAACATAATGTAAGAAAGCTAACAAATTCAGATTTTGTTCTCAGAGCAGAAGGAAATGAGCTAAAGGTTGATCAGTAAGGGGGACAGATGGCTGTAATACTTACTCAGGTAATTTGAGAGTTGGGTTTGGTGTGACAGTAGAGAGGTAAGTAGAAGGAAATTGCAGTTACCCCAAGGAAGAATCTGGGCACAAATACACAAAAATAAAAATATTGAGATACTTTCTAGCGGTCTTACGGCTGTAACCTGCTTGTAGATTGGTTGTGCACATGAATTAAAAGATAAATTAGGAATTCTTTAATTAATGAATTGAGTAAGTTTTAGCAGCAAGATTGAAGATATTACTATAAAAATGTAGTAGAGAGTGCTTTAGTCGATAAAGAATAGTATAACAATGTCCTGTGTTTAGGTGCAGAAATGAAAACGAAAACGAAAACGTGTCCTCTAGAAATTTGAGCCATGAAAATTTTAGTGGAGAGATGCTGATGAAAGTTTAAAGAGTAAAGGAATAGAATTGAAGAACATGTGTGCAAGTTGCTATTTCTGTAATTATTTGAGGGAAAAATAAGCAACAGATGTTAGAGGGAGAAAAGTGGCAAAATGAGAAAAATACATGGAATGGAGGATGATTTTATTTTGCTGAAATTAGGATTGGAAAGGAGAGGGTATCACAGGGTTAGTGAGAAATAATTAAATAAGTAAATATCAAACTCCCAGAAACAATACCAAATATAGAAGAAGAGATGAAACTTCATCATAGGAAACTTTAAATTTAATTCTCATATTTTTTATTCCATGTGAACTAAGGAGTATTATTCTCTAAGGACAATTATTGAATTCATGAAAAAAGTCTTTGTTTTGAAGGTAATTGAGAGGATTTGAAGAGCTGATTCTGCATGTAGAAAAATTTGAGTAGAAATGCGGGACTTTTTAAGTCATTTTCTTTACTCAATATTATTTCCTTTAATATATGTCCTGTATGTTTAAAATCGTTTGCTTCTCCATTTTATTTTCTGGGAAATTATATATCATATATTAACAAATTTTTAAATTTTTAGCTATGTAGAAATAGAATTTCATTTTACATCCAACATTTACTTTTAACTGCCATATTTTTGAGTTTTCAATTCTAAATGAAATTTATTATTTATTTAATAACATGATATATACATAAAACAGTGCTTCACTGTTGCTTATCCACCTACTTAGAGCTTATTTTTCCCTTTATCTTTTCATTTCAGTGTCTTGTTTCCCCTTTTTATGTAATTTTATTTTTTTCAAACATCCTTCATTGGACATTTTTGGGTACTTCTAAGGCTGATAAATAATATTTCATTTCTGTTCCATTCAGATTTATTAACTTTTACTGCATCATAAATCTTTTCAATTTCATTCTTCATTACACATTTTATATAGCATAACATATTTCTAAAAATATCATTTATAAAATCAGATGTGCTGTGAAATTTTCAGGAGTGAGATAACTAGATCAATTGATAGTTCTATTTTCCATATTTTCAGGAACAAGTATACTTTTTCCCCTAATGGTCTGTACCAATTTATATTACTACCAACAATGTTCATGTGTCGCGTCCCCTCTGGCCACAGAGAGAGACACGGCAAACGTCTGAAGCTTTGGAAGTTTATTGTGCACAGGTTCTTTCCTACGCTTCTCTTACCCCTAGCTTCTTCGCACTTTCAGCTTTCCTTTTACCAGCTCCTTCCACTCCCGCGTACTTCCTCCTTCCAGCTCCGCTCCCGCTGCTACCGCGGCCGCCGTCGTCGCCGCCGGTTCTTCCGCTTCTTCCGTCCCTTCCTCAGCTTCTCCCTCCTCAGCTTCTCCCACCCACCAGGCTTATATACACTTCAGTCAATCAGGGGAGAGTACACGAGATAAACGCGGACAGCTGCAGGCACAGGACTGGTGCACGAGGGGGGGGGCATGCCCTAGTCACATCATTAACTAGCCAATTATTGGAATTCGCTGGTTGTTTACTGTATAGCTGGCCGCCTCTGGCTCAGCGTCAGGCGCCATCTTGACCATGCCCGAGGCTGGGGTTCCCGGAAAACCCCACAGATCCCCCTTCTTTAATATTAAACTAAGGCTCGGGACCGTGTCTGTCTTAGGCTGAGTGGTCAGCATATGTCCTTACCCGTCATCAGAGCCTGCAGAGCATGCTGCAGCTCCTGTCTTAGGTCGGTACACAGCCACCTACTTCATTACCCGTCCTTGACTACCGATCCAGCATCAAGAGCCATACTAATGGGGGGCTGTCGGCCTTTAGGGCGGTCATGGCCTGATGAAAAATAATTTGATCTCTCTATTGGCTAGTTTGCAGATGCATGCCAAAACGAACGAAGAGAAGAAGGCCAAGGCAGAGGGGTACCACCATAGCTCCTAAGCTTGCCCACTGTTTGACGATTCTATAAACAGAAGAGGAACCTTATAGCCATATCAAATACAGAAACAATATACATCCCAATAGAGTTACAATATGGGTAACACAAAGCAGCTCTCAGGGAATAAACGCATCCCAGCCCCAAGAGTTCTTGCAAGGTATCCACTTGTTCTTATAATGAGTCCATTCTCTGATAGAGTCTCTATGGTCTGCAAGGCTGCAACTGCATTCTCGGCCGAATGATCGTTGTTGTGGTTGTGTCAATGCTGCTACTGCAAGGACTGTGGTGGCAGTGATCATGGCTGTTGCAATGTCAAAGCCTCTTCTGTTTCTTGATAATAGCACTGACAATTCTGTATCTGCAACAGAAACTAGGACTGGTAGGAAGATAGAAATGTGCAAATTGCACAGGTGGCAAAAGAACCATTCCAGCATTGTGAGAGATAGGATACAGTTAGTGAACAGTTAAGAGGTATTATTAGAAATGTTAGTTGGTAGAAACATAAAAAAGAGAAAATACACAAGCTGACGTGGGAGGAAAAGCAATATCACAGCTAGGGTCAGCAGAACGAGTTGCTCTACTCTGGGTCTGATTTGTAGTATGATTCCAACGGCAAAGTGCAGAAATTCCTCCTGTTAAGGCAAAGAAAGGCTAGAAATATCCTTGTCACCAAAAATAGCATGACCTGAAAAATCATCAGTAGAATTGACAGACTTGTAGAGAAATTGGTGAAAAACAAGAAAAGGAAGGATAAAAAATATGCTAGTCAGAAATGAAAAATATGGCCAGGCTAACAATGGCCCATAGGTTCCGGGTTTGCCTCTCCGTCTGAGTTTCTGTTATTGGAGGAAGGCTCAGGCTTGTCACCGCGAGGAGGAGCAGAATCACTTGCATGCTGTAAAACTCTGACCAGCCTTTCTGGAATCCAGACTGGAGTCTGTTGATCCTGTGGGAAAATACAAACAGACCCTCGGACCCAACGAAGGACTGGATCCGGTCCTTTCCAACAACCTGTCAGGATATCTTTCCATTTTGCCCATACTTGAGGAGTATTATGGGGATTATGATGTTGATCAGCTGCAGAATGGCCGTCCCTATCCAGAGTTAAGAAATTTAGAATGAAAAGAACTAAGTTAAGTTTATCTTTAGGAGACTTGTAGGAGGCTCCTATTCCCCCTTTTTGTTTATTTAGACAATTTTTTAAAGTAAGATGTGCTCTTTCCACAATGCCCTGTCCCTGAGGATTATAGGGGATGCCAGTGACTGATTGGATGTTAAATGTTTGTAAAAACAACTGGAAGCTTTTGGAAGTATAAGCAGGACCATTATCTGTTTTAATAACTTTAGGTATGCCCCAGCCAGCAAACGCTTGTAGGCAATGTTGAATGACATCTTTTACCTTTTCTCCAGAATGAGCAGAAGCCATAATGACCCCTGAAGCAGTGTCTACTGACACATGTACATACTTAACAGTACCAAATTCAGAAATATGGGTTATATCCATCTGCCAAATATGGCCAGGCAGCAGTCCCCTAGGGTTAACTCCAAAGGATTGCACTGGGATTAAAGGAGCACAATGTTGACAATTTTTTACTATTTGTCGAGCCATACATTTAGATATAGGAAATTTTCTGCTCAAAGTAGTGGAATTTACATGAAATTTTTCATGAAAGAGTTTTGCTTGTTCCTCTATGGAAAAAACAAAAATTGATTTGGTGGCCATATCTACCAAGTCATTAGCATTGGCCAAAGGTCCTGGTAAATTAGAATGAGCTCTAATATGTCCCACATAGAATAGATGTTTACGCTGTAGGATAAGGTTTTGTAGCGTAGTAAAGTAAGAAGCTACCGTGGACATAGAAGAAATATGGGGTACCGTTTCAAGAACCTGTAAAGCGTTAACGATATATAAGCTATCAGATAGAAGATTGAATGGCTGATTATCTGCCAATTTAAAGGCTAATATTACAGCTGCAAGTTCAGTAACCTGTGCAGAGTTGGGTGGAACTATTATGGTATGAAGTTGTTTACCGATAAGTACTGCACCTACTCCATTTTTGGAGCCATCAGTAAAAATGGTTACACAATCTTTAAGAGGCTGGACACTAGTCACTTTTGGGAAAACTATGGGAGTATTTTTACAGAATTGAATCCAGGGATGTTGGGGATAATGGTTATCGAACTGAGCTGAAGTGGTACAATATAATACTGACCAATCATCATCATTATTAATTAACCATTTAATTTGCTGAGTGGAATAAGGAGTTATAATAATAGACGGATGGATTCCAAAAACAGTAATGCAAGATTCTATTCCCTTGAATATTACCTGAGCAATAGCTTGGGGATATGATTGCAATGTTTTAGCCGGAGAGCTAGGGAGATTTATACTTTGCAAAGGTCCTCCTTGCCAAACTATGCCAAAAGGGGTATGTTTCTCCGAGATTATGATTAAACTTAATGGTTGAGTAGGATCACAACGATCAACGTAACACTGCTGAAGTCTATTCTCTACTAGCTGTAAGGATATCCGTGCTTCAGGAGTAAGTTTCCTAGGGGAATTCAAGTCAGGATTACCTTTTAATATATCGAATAAAGGTTTTAATTCCCCTGTGGATAATTTTAAATAGGATCTAATCCAGTTAATGTCACCTAAGAGTTTCTGAAAATCGTTTAAGGTATTCAATTGATCTGTCCTGATGGTCAACCTTATTGGTCTAACTGTAGTAGCAGTGAGCCTTGTACCCAGATATTCTTGGATCTCCTCTAATTGTAATTTTTCAGGGGCTATCGTTAATCTTCTCTTTTCTAATGCTTGAGTCATAAATTGTAATGCTTCTAACAAAACTTCTTTTTCTGGATGGCAAATAAGTATGTCGTCCATATAGTGATAAATCAACAGTCTCTCAAACTTTTGTCTAGTAGTTGTTAACGCTTTATCTATGTATATTTGACATATAGTAGGACTGTTAGCCATACCTTGAGGCAACACAGTCCATTCGAATCTCTGGTCAGGCTGAGTGTGATTAAGAGAGGGCAAAGTAAAGGCAAATCTCCAGCAATCATTTTTGTGCAAGGGTATAGAGAAAAAGCAATCTTTTAAATCCAGAATAATAGTAGGCCAATTTTTTGGTAGTGCAGTGACAAGAGGGAGTCCACATTGGACGGGTCCCATAGGGTACATTTGTTCGTTTATGGCTCTTAAATCATGTAATAACCTCCATTTCCCTGATTTTTTCTTTATTAAGAATATTGGAGTATTCCAAGGAGAGGTAGAATGTTGTAAATGACCTACTTGTACCTGCTCTTGTACTAACTTATGAGCTGCCTCTAGCTTTTCTTTTGTTAGGGGCCACTGTGGAATCCAGCGAGGCTTATCATCTTTCCATATTATAGGGATTGATGGTTTATCAGTGGCCCCTAGGAAAAACCCAATCCATGAGAATCATTTTTTGGTGGGGGTAAAGGCAGTGGTTGGGTAGATCCTTGGCTATGTCTTCCTAATCCTTTTTTATCATCATAATTCATATTTTGTAACATATTTCTTACAGGAGTCCCTTGGTAAATCTGGTCAGTGGTGAGTTTCATATCCATTTGCTGCAGGACATCTCGTCCCCATAGGCTAATAGGAACATTACAGACATATGGTTGAAATATACCTGTGTGTCCCTCTGTATCTTTCCACGATAATGAGGAAGCACTTTGATTGGGGCTCTCTGCTACTCCTAAGCCTCTCAAGCTCTGAGCTGCTGTGATCAATGGCCAGTGCTTTGGCCAGACCATTGCACTGATAATACTTTTGTCTGCTCCCGTATCTAATAAACCTGTAAATTCCATATTTCCCACTTTTAATTTTAGGAGGGGCCTCTGTTCCATATCCATAGTAAGGTTTATTAAAGTGGTTCCTGTTGATCCAAAACCTCCTTGTCTTTTATTTGTATTTTCACTGGGCCACAAAGAATGTTGACTGGGCAATATAAGCATTTGTGCAATGCGATCCCCTGGAGAGATGACCGTAATTCCTTTTGGTGAAGAGACCAAGGCTTTTATTTGTCCAGTGAAATCAGGATCAATAACCCCTGGGTGTACTATAAGTCCTTTTAGTGTTGAGGAACCTCTACCTAGTAATAGCCCTACACTGTTCTGTGGGATTTTTTCATGCCAGTCGGTATCAACCATCTGCACCCCCATATCTGGGGTTAGTATGAGTCTGGAGGTGGCACAGATGTCCAATCCTGCACTCCCTGAGGTGGCCCTGCGCTCCCCTTCTCTGTGGGAGGATACCACCGTCGGGGAACTTGTTGAATTACCCCGTATATTTGTTGCGGGCCCCGGGGAGGGCCCTGTCTCCCGTTTTTTTTGAAGTTCAGGATTCGACCCTAGGAAATTATCCTCCCTATCTCTAATAGGCTGACAGGCACTATTCCGATGACTTCCTCTTCTGCATCTTGGACATAGCCCTGGGGCTTAAGGTGTAACAGATTTTACTATAGTTATCTCCTATCTTTTGTTAGGGCATTATCTCCTTGCTGCTGATTTTGTGCATCTATTGAAACGTACTGGTCTTCTCCTATTAACATTTCTATCGGGAAACCTTGCCACTATGTTTCTGCAAGCAGTTTCAACAGCTATTTCTTGCTACTGAGCTTCCCCAATTAGCCATTGTTCTCCAGATAACACTGCTCTGCATAGTTGTCTCCAAGTCTTAACTGCCTCTTTAAAGTTTTTCTAATGGTTGATGGTATCTCCATTTGTTCCTCAAATACGGGCAGGTTCTACAGATTTTGAAGCTCTTTCTATTAGGCTTAGGTTTCTCCTACCTTTTTCCCTTGTTCTTAAGTTTTCACTACCACTTGGTTATTTATTTTTGGGGGGTTCTTTATGTTAGACTTAGTTCCCCTTTTTCCCTTGTTCTTAGGTTTTTTGAGCAATTATTTTCTAGGTCACCACCACTCAATCTTTCCTCACTTTATTCTCTTTAAGCATTCTTTTCTGTTACTATTAGACCCTGTTCATGAAGATCCCCCCTGTGGCACACTAAGCGGCTTTTCTTTACTTTAGCTGTTTTTTTTTTTTTTTTTTTTTTTCCTCAATGGCATCCCATTGTTTCCTAATGGTTCCCTGAGGGGTTGCCGCACCCAGACCCCATTGCTACTAATCTGAATAGCTTTAGTTATGGCAATTACAATAACAGTGGCCTAGCTGCCAGGAGCAAGGAGATTGCTGAAGGGAAAACTATCAAGTGCGCATTAAAATTTTTATAGCGGCTTTTCACGTAGGACCGCTTCAAACGTGTTTCTACTTTCACTTTAATTAGACCGCGTTCCACGCGCCAGGACCGCTAATGGCGTGTCCCGATACCGGACCACCTTCCGTGTGTCCTTATTTTTATTTTAATTGGACCGCATTCCGCGTGCCCCCAGGACCGCTGATAGCGTGTCCTGATACCCTTTAACTGGACCGCATTCCGCGTATCCGGATAGTCGCTATACCGCGAACGTCGAGGCGCCTCTCCTTTACCTGTTTACCTTTTTTGACTTCTTTACCTGTTTACCTTTTTTGACTTCTTTATAACCGGTTTAGCTTGTTAAAAAAAATTTTTTTAAGATATCTTACCTTGTCCCTTTTATAGTCCCGGGTTTCGGCACCAGCTGTCGCGTCCCCTCTGGCCACAGAGAGAGACACGGCAAACGTCTGAAGCTTTGGAAGTTTATTGTGCACAGGTTCTTTCCTACGCTTCTCTTACCCCTAGCTTCTTCGCACTTTCAGCTTTCCTTTTACCAGCTCCTTCCACTCCCGCGTACTTCCTCCTTCCAGCTCCGCTCCCGCTGCTACCGCGGCCGCCGTCGTCGCCGCCGGTTCTTCCGCTTCTTCCGTCCCTTCCTCAGCTTCTCCCTCCTCAGCTTCTCCCACCCACCAGGCTTATATACACTTCAGTCAATCAGGGGAGAGTACACGAGATAAACGCGGACAGCTGCAGGCACAGGACTGGTGCACGAGGGGGGGGGCATGCCCTAGTCACATCATTAACTAGCCAATTATTGGAATTCGCTGGTTGTTTACTGTATAGCTGGCCGCCTCTGGCTCAGCGTCAGGTGCCATCTTGACCATGCCCGAGGCTGGGGTTCCCGGAAAACCCCACATTCATGGACTTCTTTTTCTCTGAATCCTCAGTAACATTTAATTTTTGTCATTTCATAGTAGGTAAGCTACTATCTATGTGATATTTCATTGTGATTTTCATTTGCATTTACTTGATGATCAGGGATGTTGAACATTTTTTTCATAATACCTAATGGCCGTTTGTTTTATTTTGAAAAATATTCAGGTCCACTGTTATTGTTTAATTGTCTTATTTTTTTTTTCTTACTGATGAGTTGTTCAATTGAGATATTAACAACATGTTCCATTTAAATCTTGCAAGAACTTTCTAACTTTTGGTGGGTTGAATTTTCCTTCTCTTGGTCTTTCCCTTCTTTCTTTTACTGAAGTTTCTTAGGTGGATATAATTTCATTTGCCTAGTTTTGCTTTGGTGGTTGTGCTTTAGATTTATATATTTAAAAAAATCAACCCATAAAAATGTCAGGGAGGGCTGGGGGTATGGCTAAGTGGTAGAAGGCTGGACATGTGGAGCCCCTGGGTTCTATCCTCAGCACCACTTTAAAAATAAATAAGTAAAGTAAAGGTTTAAAAATATTTTTAAATGATGGAGAGGGTTTTTTCCCTTTTTTCTTCAAGTATATTCACAGCTTTAATAATTACATTTAAGTTTTTAATTTGTCCTGTACTTTTATTTATATATGATTTGGAAACAGAGTGTAATTTAATTTTTCTGTATTTAGTGATCTAGATTTCCAGGTACTACCATTTATTAAAGAGACAGTCTTTTCCTATTATGTATTCTTAGCACTTGTGAAAACTTATTGACTGCAAGTGCATGGATTATTTTTCTGGACTCTCATTCCATTTGCCTTTTTATCTATTTTTATGCTTTTACCATCCTGTGTTGATTACTACAGCTTTATCTCTAAGGTTTTATTCAAGTAGTATGATGTGTCTAGATTTGGTTTTGTTCAAGATTGTTTTAGATATTTGGAGACCTTTGTGTTGTTCCTTGTGATTTGTAGGATTTTTTTTTTTTTGTCCCTGGAACTTTTATGGAGATTTTAGAAGTATTTTTGGTATCTATCATAAGTGGCATTGTATTTTATTTTTCAAGTAGTTCCTTGTTAGTGTATAGAAATGCAACTTTTATATGCTGATTTCATATCCTGCAGCATAAAAGATATTAGTTCTTTGTGTGTGGAGGGGGAAGGGGTCTTTAGGGTATTTTAGATATAACATCATGTCATCTGCCATTAAGGACAGCTTAACTTGTTTTTTTATTTTCAACCTGATGTATCCCCATACCCAGGCCCTTTTGAATTTCTTTTTTTCTTTCTTTTGTGCCTAATTGCTTACTAGGCCTTCCTGGAATATGTTGATAAATTTGGTAAGATTGGGCATCCTCTCTTTTAACTAATAATAGAGGAAAATATTTAACTTTTCCCTATTTCAGCATTTTGTTAGCTTGATTTTGTCATACACAGTCGTTATTTAGTTTCATTCCTTGTATATCTAGTTTGTTGAAAGTCTATTTTTTAAATCAAGGAAGTATGTTTAATATTGTTGAATGCCTCTTGTGTATTTGTGGATGTGATCACAATGGTTTGTGTACTTCATTTTTCTTATGTCATTCATTAGAGTTATTGGTCTTTGATATTTTTAATTTCATATGGTTTTGGTATTAGGGTAATGATGGCCTGGTAATATCATTTGGGAAATATTTCCTTCACTTAATTTTTTTTTAAACATTTTGAGTAGGAAATGGTATTCCTTGAACTTTTGTTAGAGGACAATAAGAAAGCCATCAAATCCTGGGCATTTGTTGATGAGATTCTTTCTACTACTGATCCAATCTCTTTACTTGTTGGTATGTTCTGTTTTTTTCTTTCTTAATGGTTTGGTCTGGGAAGTTCGTTTGTATTGTGGAATTTACTCATTCATTCTAGGTTATCTTCATAGTACTTCCTATTATACCTTGTATTTCTATGATATCAATTGTAGTGTCTACTCTTTTTATTGTATTTCAGTCTTCTTTTTTCATTATATTGTCAGACTTAAGGTTTGCTTTTTTTTTTTTTATTTATCCTCTTAAATAAAACAACTCTGAGTTTTTTAAATTTCTTTCCATTGGTTTACCAGTCATTATTTCACTTATTTCTGCTTTGGTTCTTTGCTTTTTTCTATATTCTTTGATTTTAATTTCTTTTCTTAGTACCATCAGGTATATTACTAGGTTGTTTATACCAGGTCCTCTATCTTTATTGATGTAATCAAAAATGGCTATAAACTTGCCTGTTACATGGATTTTCTTTTACTGCAACCTACTAGTTTTGGTATGGTATTTCTAAATATGTTCAACTCATGCTTTATTTTTAAAAAATTTCCTTTGATCCATTGGTTGTTTGGGAGCATTTGGTTTGTTTTCCATGTATTAGTAAATTTTCCTGTTTATTTTTAATTTCATGTCAGTGTGCTCAGATATGATACCTAATATATGATACCTAATATGACTTCAATATTCTTAAGTGTCTTAAATTTGTTTTGTAAACTAAAATATGATCTCTCCTACAGAATGACCTTGTGTGCCTTCAAGAAGAATGTATATTTTCTTACTTTCGATGAAATAGTTTTTGTCTACTAGATTCACTTGTGTAAAATATAGTTACATATATATGAAATTAGTTGACTAATGGCTCTAGGAAGAGTTGCCACCAGTTGGTTCACAGTTTAGTCTTATAAAAATGGAAGTGATGGCCTCCAAGCATTTTACAAACTGGACTAGAATCTGGAAGGATCATAAGGCTAAGTATGTTTGCTTATTTTTATTTATTGTTGTTGTTCCAGGGATTGAACCCAGTGGAGCTTAACCCCTGAGGCATAATCCCCAGGTCTTTTTATCTTATTGAGAGACAGGGCCTCGGTAAATTGCTTAGGCCCTTGGTAGTTGCTGAGGCTGGTTTCAAACTTGCAAATCTCTTGTCTCAGCCTCCCAAGTCCATGTGCCACCATGCCCAGCTTGCTTATTTTTAAAAAAGGTTTTTCTATTGTTTTGTTATTATCTGAATTATTACTTTTTGAGTTTATGACAAAAATATTTTAAGTGAATAACGCTCCATTGTTCACTTTTTCCTTTTATCATTCTACTGTAGTTTTTTGACTCTTTTGAACTCTACAGTCACATTAATCAAGTTGGTCATTTTAAAATTTTCTAGTACATTCCTCAATTGTTTTTGTGTAAATGTTAAATTGGTACATGCTTACAGTTGCATGTTTCTAAATGAAGGATCACAAATAATTCCTAAAACTGGCTATCAAACAGCTTCATATGTAATGTGATCTAAACCAGGAGTTTGCAAACTACAACCCTGGAGCCAAATCTTCCACATCACTTGTTTATGTTAATAAAATTTTATTGTATTATAGTTACTTGTATTTGCTGCTTCAAATTAGGCTTGAATATTTGTGACAAAATTACATGTCTCAAAAAAGTCTATTTACCATTCATACCTTTAAAGATATAGTTTTTCTTATAATAATAATGATCCCTGAGCTTAGAAAGCTTGCAAAAAAATTTACTTCAGTAAAAAGTATATCACTTTAAACTTATCTTTCACTTTACATTTTTACATTGATATTTTTTATTCTTCTCTAGAATATAATACTGTTCTCATTTAAAATCTTTGCTAGAGAAAACAAGCAACAGGAACTGTAAAATTTTACCACTTCAAAAATAAATGTTGTGTAGCATGCAGAAATTTATACATTTTGTTGAAATTGTCAAATGTAAATATTTTGTGTTTTTGCCTAAAATTCAGATACATATTATTCTCTCACTCACATCTGCTTAGTTTGCTATAATGACTAAAGGTAAAAAGGCATCATACATGCTGAAATTCTATTATCTGTGATGCCTACTTTGCTAGCTTTAGGCACCATTAGTTTTATAAAACTTAACTGGGATTTGAAACATTTGGTAAGATGGTTATTACATTTGGGGGTAATTCTTTGTTATTAGTTTATTTTAGATGCAGGAAATATTGTGGTTCATTTTGACATTATTATACAAGTGTGGAGTAAAATTTACTGCATTTCAACCCTGGTACTTTTCCTTTCCCTTTGTTACTCCATCCCCTTGTTCCTTTTTCTTTAATGAAAGTTATATTTTTCATAGGTGTATTTTTTTTTAATGAGTGCCTTGTAGATATAAATTCACTGTGGTATATTCATCCATGTATGTAGCACAGTTTGATCAGATTCATTCTACTGTTCTTCAGTTTTCCCATGCCTCTTCTTTGGCCCTGAAACATTTTCCTCTACCTCACTGATCTCTCTTGTGTTATCATGAAATTTCCCTCCCTTGATGCTGCATACTTATTTTCATCTAGCTTCTGTATATCAGAGAAAATATTCAAACCTTGAATGTCTGGGTCTATCTTATCTCTTATCATGATGTTCTTCAGTTCCAGCCATTTATCAGCAAATTCCATTATTTTATTGTTAATGGCTGAGTAAAACTCCATTGTGTATATACACCACATTTTCTTCATGCGTTTCTCTGTTGAATGGCACCTAGGTTAGTTCCACAGTTTGACTATTGTGAATTTTTTTTTATTGTAACTATTGTTAAAAGCATTGATGTGCAATATCCCTACAGTATATAGATTTTAGGTCTTTGGCGGTAAATCAAGATGGGGGATAGTTGCATCATGGTAGAGTCATTCCTGATTCACTGAGGAATCTGCATATTTCTTTGCAAAGTGGTTGTACTAATTTGAAGTCCTACCAACAAAGAATAAGTGTACCTTTTCCTCCACATCCTTGTCAACATTTTTTAGCATTTATATTCTTGATAATTGCCTTTCTGACTATAAGGAGATGAAATCTGAGTGTATTTTGATTTCCCCAATAGCTAGGGATGTTGGACATTTTTTTCATATATTTGTTGACAACTATATTTCCTCTTTAGACAAGTATCTTTTTAATTCTTTTGCCCCTTTATTAATTGGATTGTTAGTGTTTTGATGTTAAATTTCTTGAGCTCTTTATATATTTTGGGCATTGATTCCATATATGAGAAACAGTTGGCAATGATCTCCCATTCTGTAGACTCTCTTCAAGCTCTTTTCTCATTTTGCATGAAGAACCTCTATAATTTGAAGTCATCCTTCTTACTGATTCTTTGTTTTATTTCTAATGCTTTAGTAGTCATTCTAAGGAAGTTGATGTATCTGCCAGTATTTTAGAGTGCTGAGCCTCATTTTCTTTCAGCTGTTAAAGATTTGATAGTCTAAGTCCTGGGTGTTTGATCCACTTTGGATTTACTTTTGTTCAGACTAAGAGATAGAGTTCAAGTTTTATTCTTCTACATATGGATATTCACTTTTCCCAGCATCATTTGTTTAAAAAAGCTTTTTCCTTTGTGTTGGATGTGTTTTGGCAACTTTGTAGAGTATCAGTTGAGAGTAGTTCTGTTTTCTATTCCATTTATCTTCATGTCTGTTTTGGTGTCAGTTACCCTGATGTTCTTGTTAGCTATGTAGGGTAAGTTGAGGTTCCATGTTGTGATGCCTCCAGCTTTGCTCTTCCTGCTCTGGAGTACTCCAGCTCTTCTTGGTCTCTTATTCTTTCAAATGAATTTTAGAACTGTCTTTCCTGGTTCTGTGAAGAATGTCATTGGTATTTTGACAAAATTGCATTAAATCTGTAATGCCTTTGGTAATGTGGCAATTTTGATAATATTCTGCCTGTTGACAACCTTGGAGGTCTTTCCATCTTCTAAGGTCTTCAATTATTTTCTTTAGCATTCTATTCTTTTCACTGTAGAGATCTTTCATGTCCTTGCTCAGATTTACTTGTAAAATTTTATTTAAGGTTATTGTGAATAGGATGACTTTGTTAAGTTAATGGTGTCTTTTTTGGAAAAAAAAAAGACTAGCATTTACAACTTGGAATGGATGTAAATTGTAATTTCTTCAACAGCAATGTCGATGGTTGTGCTGAAGTCCACAGCCACAGCCTGCTCTGCCAACTCCCAGTCATGGTTCAGAAGGTTTCAAAAACAGAGTCCAAAGATGCTCCCTTGATAAAAGATTTCTTATTAAAATTTTGTGTAAGTGACAATGTGACATCCATTTCAGTCTAACACAATGCAGAAAATGCTAAACTATCATATACAGGTATACGACCAGGGTGTCACTGTCACTACTTGGTCAGAGGAGGTGAAGTACAAGAGGAGGATGACTTTTCTAATCTGTTTCAGAAGATTCATCATTGGAGTAAAGGAAAGTCTTTTATATATGTTGTAATTGTATCTAGCTATTTTGCTACATTTGATTATCAGCTCTTCTGGTGCGGCTTTTGGAGTCTCTAAATAGGGAATAATGTCATCAATAAGCAGAAATAATTTGACTTTTCCTTTTCCTTTGTGCATTCCTGTACTTTTCCTTTCTTGTCTGATAGCTCTGACTAGAATTTCAAGGGCTATGTAGAATTGGAGTGATGAGACTGGATGTACTGGTCCTGTTCCAGATTTCAGAGAAACTGCTTTCAGTTTTTCTCCATTTAGTATGATACTGACTTCGGGGTTTTCATGCACTATATTGATAATATTGAGGGAAATTCCTTTTATTCCTAATTTCTCTAGTATTTTAAACCTAGTGGGTGCTGACCATTGTTCAATGCATTTTCTGTGTCTTTTGACATAATTCCATGATTGTGATTATTAACTCTATGTAGGTGTGAATTGAATTGATTGATTTACATATGTTGAACCTCTTTGCTGGGATTATGCCATTTTGATCATGGTATCTTTTCTTCTTGATGTGCTCTTAAAGGTAATTTGCCAATATTTTATTTTTGAATATATGTTCATTAGAGTTATTGCTCTGGAATTTTCCTTCCTTAATGCATCTTTGTCTGGTTTTAGAATCAGGATGATAATGACACTGGCTTCATAGAATGGGCTTTAGAGTGTTCCATCTTTTTCTATCTTATGGAATAATTTGAAGAGAATTGGCAAGAGTTCTTCTTTAAAGTTCTGGTGGAACTTGACTCAACATCCATCTGGTCCAGAGATTGGAAGGCTTTAAATAACTGCTTCAATTTTATTACTGCATACTGGTTTGTTTTCTGTATCTTCAAGGTTCAATTTGGGTAGGTCACTGGCCTTTAGTAATCTGTCAAGATTTTCAAGATTTTCTAGTTTGAGTATAAATGTTCAAAATATTTTCTAATGATTCTATGGATTTTTAAAATATTTCCCTTGCCTTCATACCATATTTTTTCTTCACAAAAGAAAGTGCAATTCCACTTAACAGAATTGTATAGTTTATGAACTTCCTACTTCATCATGTTGTTTGGAATATTAGTATAGTCAATGACATAGTAAACATCTGCTGTTTAATGTGTGACGTGTATCACAGTTTTTTGTTGGTACTGATGTTAAATGCTGACCCAACCATTCCTATATAGGTGACAGTGTTATAGATATCAAATTAGACACTGGACATTTACCTAAAAGCTGTGCATCTATTCTTAACATTAGTGTTATTCCTGGCTCCCCTCTTCCTCCAAGAGAAGTTGTAAAGTATTTGGGACAATCCAAATTCACTCTCCATAGAGAGATTCAGTGGGCTTGAACCTTTCTTTCCCTGGCCCTCGGGGTATCTGAGAAGGGCTATGGCATCCAAAGTGCCTAGGCTATGTGTTCACTAGAAGTGGGTAAAGTTGATCTCTTAGTACCATTTTTATTACTACTATATCCAAAACCAAATACTTGTAAAGAAAATAGGTTTATTTATCTCACAATTAAGGAGGCTCCAGATATCAGCTTAGCTCTGGTGAGAACTTCATGGCAGGGACATGAGAAAGAGAGAGAGAGAGATAGAGGGGGCTGGGAGGGATTGAGATTACATCACCAAACAAGAAGCCAAAGCAGGAGATCAGGGGTCATGATCCATCTTGTAGCAATTCACTCCTTCAAGATCTGACTGAGGGGTCCCCTGCGAACCAGCTTAATCCTTTCTGAGGTAGTACCCCAGTGATCTAGGGACCTCCCACTATTCCCACTCTTAAATGTTCCACTACTTACCAACATTGTCACAGCAGAGACCAAGATTCCAGCACATGAACCCTTAGGGGACACACTCAAATTATGTTCTAATTCCAATATTTGAAAAGAACTGGCAGAGAGGGAATAGCTCTTAGTCATGAAGTCAGAGTATGAAAACTTCTGCAGGTTTTTCAGAGAGCCAGTTACATGTTTACCTTTATCAAATTTGGCACTGGTGATTCTTCTTGTCACTCTGCTTTGTCTTGCATGCTTCGAGTGAGTGACCTGCTCTCACTGGGAAATGGCACAGCTTGGAATGGAAGTTGCTTGTACTGAATTCTGAGACCTCTCTCTCCTGACTTTTGATGTGCACCCAGGAGACTTGCAACACCCCTGGCCTTGGTGGTTAGTGACACATATGACCATGGATACACTGGCTCAGAGTGCATCACAGGACCAATGCTGCACTGGGTCATGTCCCCTTCTCATCTGGGACTGTTTGAGGGCTCCTTGCAAAAGAAGATGGATCTCCACCCCAAACTAGGCTCAGTTGTTGAGACTGATAATACTGCACACAAAGAACTAGAGGGCACAGAAGGTTTATTGCTCACTTAGTGAGGCTTTCTGGGGAAAGCAGTGAAGCACTCAGGCAGGTCCCCACATTTTTTAAGAGAACATAGAAAAGAGAGTGTCCTGGGATTTTATGGCATTTAGGTAATATGGTCATGGTGAGGGTCATGCACATGGACAAGGATGATCGCAAGTTGAAAGCCAGCTTCAGCAACTTAATGAGGCCCTAAGCAACTTGACAAGACCTGGTCTCATTGTTATTTTCTTCTCAACTCACATAAAGCAATTTTTTTTCCTCTAAAATAGAAATGACATCGTTCATTTTTTGTTTATTTTTAAGTAGTGCTTTTCTTTGTATTTCATATGTAGAAAAGATCATATTGTAGGATAGTTTTCATCTTTATGCATGATACATGCATCAGTTTAAAATAAATATAATAGAAAATGTTATGAAATAACCCTTATCCTTCCTGGTGGAAAGGGGATGCTTTGATGTCTGATGTTTAATTCATACTGCTATGTGAACACTACCTCCACCCCAGATGATTTATTGATTTTTGAGAGTAAGAGCTCAATTGAAAGGGAAAGTTCTATAAGGACAGAAGATGAAGGCTGCCATAACCAAATGTGTATCTTGCTGATTACTTTTGATGAAGGACTATTTTGCTGTGCTTGTTTTATTCCAGGAAGCTTGGCATAGCCAACTTCCTTGCAGCCTATTTCAAGGAGCAATGGAACCCAGATCATGAGAGATCCCCACCTGCCTTGTGCCAGCAAATGCTTACTGAAACATGATCATGACTCCCAGTTTTCTTTCTGGAAATTATAGGGTTTGGAAATGACTACAGTGGGACTTAGTGAGGTTCTGCTCTATTTAACCTGAGTTTTTCTGAATACAGCTTAAAAGCCATTAGTTCTTATTCTGAGTTCTTGACTAATGAGAATAATTGATTCCTGTCTTCTTTTTACATTACCTATTCAAGTATTTTTATCCATTAAGTTTTCCCTTTGATTTTATTTTATTTTTTTAAATTTATTTTTATTGTAAACAAGTGAGATACACATTGTTTCTCTGTACATGGAGTAAAGGCATACCATTTGTGTAATCATAAATTTACATAGGGTAATGCTGTTTAATTCATTCTGTTATTTTTCCCTTCCCCCCACCCCTTTTCCCTCTATATAGTCCCTCCTTTCTCCATTCTTGCCCCCTCCCACCCCCATTATGTTTCATCATCTGCTTACCAGCGAGATCATTCGTCCTTTGGTTTTTTGAGATTGGCTTATCTCACTTAGCATGATATTTTCCAATTTTATCCATTTGCCTGCAAATGCCATAATTTTATTATACTTTCCCAGCTTTCACCCATCAGCCAGGTGTAAAGGCTTCTGAACCATAAGCTCAGGTTAGTCAAAGCAATGACACCACTTCTTGTACCAAGTTTTTATTAGTCTGACCCAAATACCTGCCAAGACTCTCTTAGAGAAGGAGTTTATTTGGGGTTTATGGTTTCACAAGTATCAGTCCATAGACTGCTGATACCATTGCTCTGGGCTCAAGGTGAGGCAGCACCTCACCTCATGGGAGAAGGGACCAGAAGAAGAAAGCTGCTTAGCTCATATGATATCAGAAAAGAGAGGGAGAGAGAGAGAGGAAGAGACCTTAGGAAATGTATCCTTCCAGGGCATGGTCACAGTGATCCACCTCCTCCAGTCATGCCCCAAATTAGGATGAACTGGTCAAGGTACAGAGCAAGTTAAATTATTTTAGTTCTGAATGTTCCTGTATCAACAAGAGTTTTTTTGGAGAAATTCATATGCAATCCATAACAGATTGCTCTCTAATTGTCCAGTTCCTGGCTCCAGAGTGGTTTAACAAAGGAAGGTAATATTCCTTACTGCAGAAATCTGATTTAAAATAAAGGCAGACAGGAATGTAGATTGGACCTTTTAGTTTTTATCTCAAAGACATGATCACAGGCAAATTCTTTGCTCTTCCTAGTATTTAAACAATCTCTTGAAGGCCGTTGCTTCCTTAGAATATTCTATAGTATTTTATTATCAGAGTATTGCAAAATACAGGGAAAATTGTTATAATAGTTGTGGAACATTCTAATTTTATTCTTCATTACTCAAATGACTAATAATTTGAATAGTTCATGTACTTTTATTCATTTGTCTATGTTATTTAATGAAGTGTATTCAGACATTCCACCCTCTTTAAATTTGCTTGACTTATGATTTTGCTGGATGCATTCTTTATATGCTTTAGTTTAAAGTCCTTTATGAGCTGTGTTTTAAAAAGTCACACACTATGTGCATTTCTAGTGTGAAGAGCAGTTAACTTATATTTTGATAACTTAAAATTTATCATTTGTTCAATTATTGCTAACCTATAACCTGTCTGTTTTTTCTCTCTGTCAAGTTCTAAAAGTTTTATAATTTATACATTAGTTCTCTCATTGAAGTTGACATAATATTTATATATTCCATATGAAATATGGACAGAGCTTTTCTTTGCATACATCCCAGTGTTATTTGTTGACAAGATTTTCTTTTCCCTAATAAATTCCTTTTGAAAATTTTTTCAATAATCAATTGAACATAAAAATGTGGCTCTACTCTGGACTCTCAGTTGTTTTGCATTACATTGATTTGTGTACCTGTATAGCAATAGGGTCATTCTGATTAGTATAAATTGATAGTATATTGGGAAGTATAAGTCCTTTCTCTTTGTTCTAATTTTTCAAGTTTCTTCTAAATTTCTTGCATTTGCACAATGTCCACTTTAAAATTTGTTTGCAGTTTTCTGTATAAACTCCTCAGGATGTTATGTAGAAAAAGGGGATTGTCTAAATTCTGTTGAAGAATATGACTACCTTAGCAATATAAGAAGTGGATGCAGGTTTCTGTAGCAGGCCTGATGAAAACCTCAGTTCTGCCTTCTGCTTGGGCCACCTGGGGTGCTCTGCTGCAGGTGGTGGGCAAGCTGGGGTCAAGGACAGGTGATGACCCCCTGCCATGCAGAGGCCTTGAGCCCTGGAGTCTTCGCCTATTGGATGGCCAGGTGAGCCTCTCCCCACACCTGGATGACTGGATCACTGTGCCCTGTCAGAGCACTGACTCCCAAGTGTTGCCAGATATCCAGGCCCAGTCCTGACCCACTGAGGACTCTGTGTGATAAGGAGAGTGGCAGAGGTTGCCCAGGAGATTGGCCAACTTGAGCCTCCTGGTCCCCATAACTGGGCCTTGAGCAACCTGCCTGAGCCTACAACTGGGGCAAAGTCCTTAACCATCCTGGAAAGTAAGGAAAGCCCCAGTCCACAGTAGTTGGTCTTGGTTCTACCAAAGAGAGAAACAGTAGAGGAACATGCCACATTTGCCAATTGCAAATGTCTATCAACCTTTGGAAGATTTACTGTCCTGATTGTAGAAAGCAGGTATCCATAACATGTAAATGCTGCTCTGAACTTTTCCCTGAACCTTTTAAAATAAGAAGACAAGGAGAACAGGACTGTGAGGAGGAAGTCTCTTGTCAGACTGCTTATATGTAAACCATTCTTTTAATTAGAACTACTGTTTTGTGTGTGCATTTTATTCCTCTTTATTATATATGGTTGACAATGCTAAGATTTTGAAATATCTGGTCTTTCCAGGGGTCTAAAGTGACTGATATATGATATGTTAAAAAGAACATGTAGTAAAATATGACACATTTTATAAATTTCCATTGTTAAAATTCTTAAAAATTTTTTTTGTGGGGATGCAATAGCCAAATCCCCTATTGAGTAGTAAATATTTATGCTGGTTCTCCACAGTACCATATGGGTAT